>NC_136959.1:37937711-38220211 GCF_032717465.1 Coenobita brevimanus | reverse complement strand
TCTGCATTTGTTTCCTTCTCTCCTTTTCGCCCTTCCTTCGCTTTCGTATTTTCTATCTCTATATTTCTTTCTGCATCTTCTGTTTAATTGGTTCTTTTTTTCTGAATGTTCTCTTGTCTCACTTTCATGCTTGAGCATCTCCCTCTGACATACCACTTTTTGGTGTATTCTTGACTTCCATTCCTCCCTCTCGGTATACATTTCCCATCCTCACGACCTTTCCATATTTTTTCTTCATCTCTCTTACTACCTCTCATTCCCTCCCTACCTTTCCTTCATGTCTTCCTACATGCCGCCCCTCCCTTTGTCTCTCTGGATCGACAGCTAAAATTTCTTCCACAAAATTATCCTCGTTTCTCATTTTTCTCCCCTGTGCCTCCCGCAACTTCGCACATTTATCTTCCGCATGACTCGTTCTACCTCTGTTCTTTAGAACTTGTGCGCTTTTGACGATTTATTTGCACATTTGTTTTTCTGGCTTCTGATCCTCCTCTCCGGTTTTACCCACCGTGCCTCACCCCATGGCCTACTTTCATCCTTCAGTTCCTTATCATCCTGTCTCTTATTTCATCTTGCATTAAACCTAACCCAGCCATATGTATCCCGTAAATCTTCTTGCCAATTTTGCCTCCCACTTCTCTTTCCTGCCTCACCTCTACTTAGTCCCCTGCCTCCCCCAATACGAGTGGATGTAACGTTATTTGCAGACTCCATCACCACTCGGCGTCCAGTAATGCTTCATCCTAATTTGTTTTCTCCTCATACGTCTCAGATACACCCTCTGAGTGCCTGCCCCCACCATCTGCTAACCTAGGAGGGAAAGAGGGAAGGGACTGAGGCAGTGTTATGGAAGAAGTGTGTGGGGAATCATGGCAGAGGCAGGTGGGATGTATGAGCATTGTGGCTTCATCAGTAAGTTATCTCTTGCTTCAATAATTCTTCGATTTTTGACCTTCAAGAAAGTATTTGAACGTCCTCTTTAGCTAATCAAAGAAAGTATGGCCCTTAAATGGTTTTGTGATGCTGAGAGAAGTGCATTAAAAGGAATCGGTGTCAACACTAGTGTAACAAGGTGCTGCTCCAGAGGTGGATGGACAGCTGGTGGCAGTGAGGACTGGTTCTATACTTTCACCTTCCATTAACCCCATCTCCTGACCGTCCCTTTTTTCGTTGAACTGTTATGCATAATTAATACTAATGCTGCTCCTGCATGGCCTAACAAATTCAAATTCAAATTCAAATTCTTCTTTTTTTTTGTGCCTATACACAATTACAGCGTACAATACTAATATAAGTACACATAATTTAAAGGCTGAGCTCATCAAATAACATATTTCTTTCTACGAGCTCAGTAAATAGTTGTACATTATATGTTACGGGAAAACATTGCACAATACATAATGAAAGCTCGCTATATAATATTACATCGAGTAATTAAAAGAAAACTAGTTATCTTATTAGATATTTGTAAGATATGTGTAATTATAATTAAAATGGAAGCGATATAAGTTTACATAAATTGCATCATTATCGGTTTACAATATAGTTTTTAGTTTTTATCTTGAAGGTTACGTGGTTGGTAATAGAGTTTAATTCATCTGGTCACTTATTCCACATCCAGCAACCATAATTAGCAACAAATCTTTTCAGATTTTCAGTCCATGGTTTAGGGGGTCGTAAGTTAGAGCTACTTTTTCGTAAATTGTGAAGATGAAGACTGAACATATTCTGAAAATAAAATGGCAGTGGGATGGCGTAATTGATTACATACAAATTTTTGTCTGTACTCTGTATTTATCCAGTATTTTTAAAATCCCTAAATACTTAAAGAGGGGATCGGTATGTTCTCTGGAACTTACTCCTGAAATTATTCGAACAATATATATATATATATATATATATATATATATATATATATATATATATATATATATATTTATATATATATATATATATATATATATATATATATATATATATATATATATATATATATATATATATATATATATATATATTCTGAAGTAAGAGAAATTGCTGCACAGAGGGCTTAACTGCCGAGCCCCAGGCTACGTTGCAATATTGTATATAGGGGTAAATTAGTCTATAATATAAAATTTTCAATACATCTTTGTTTTTTTTTGATCTTGTAAATTATTCCACTGTATCTGGCTGATTTACCACTAATGATATATATAGATATATATATATATATATATATATATATATATATATATATATATATATATATATATATATATATATATATATATATGTGATCTTTCCAAGATAACTTTTCATCAATAGTAGCACCGAGAAATTACGTGTAGGGACATCTTTTGAGTACATCATTTCCTATTCTGATGCTAATTTTTGGTTTATAGTGCTTATTACCTGCAATTATTACTTAATGAGTTTTCATATTATGAGATAGTCTATTTGCTTGGGGTGAAGAGAAGACGGAAGGGGGTGCAAGGAACAGCATGGTGGAATGAAGCAGTGAAACAGGCTGTGGTACAAAAGAAGCAGTGAAACAGGCTGTGGTACAAAAGAAGAAAGCATACAATGAATGGATGAGAAATAGGGGCGTGGAAAAAGTTGAAAGACGGAAGAGAGAGTTATATATAGAAAGGAAGAGAGAGGTGAAAAGGTTAGTAAGAGCGAGTTAGAAGAGAGTGGATGAGGAATTTTGAAGGAATTTGAGTGTCAAGTGGAGGGAATGTAAGAAAATGTTCTGGAAAAAGGTGAACAGAATAAGACAGGGTGGTAGTGAAGTCTAGTAGAGGAGTGAAAGATAAAAATGGTAGATCACTAGTGGAGAAGGGAGAAAAAGTGAGCAGATGGAGAGAACACTTCGTGGAATTGTCGAACATAGAGAATGGAAGTAATGCGAGTATAAGTGGCTGGGGAATGGCTGGGAGAAGGAGGGAGGTGAGAATACAGGAAGAAATCAGTAGGATAGAAGTTGTGGAAGCAATGAAGAAAGTCAAATTGGGGAAAGCACCAGGAATTGATGGAGTGTGTGGTGAAATGCTGAAGCATGGGGTAGAGATAGTAGTAGAATGGATGTGGAAGATGTGCAGATTGACCTGGGAGGAAGGTAGAGTCCCGGAGGATTGGAAGTCAGGTATAATTATTCCCTTGTACAAATGAAAAGGGGAAAAAGAAGTGTGTGGTAATCATAGGGGCATTTGTCTTCTTAATGTAATAGGAAAAGTGTATGGTAGGATACTTAATGACAGAGTTAGAGAAATAACAGAGGGATTAGTTGGAGAAGAACAGGGAGGCTTTAGGAAGGGAAGAGGTTGTTTAGATCAGATATTCATTCTTAGCTCTTTAGTGGAAAAGTTTCTAGAGAAGGGAAAGAAGTTGTGTGTGCCCTTCATGGATTTGGAGAAAGCATGTCACAAGGTGGATAGACAAGGATTGTGGAAAGTATTAAGAATATATGGAGTAGATGGGAAGTTGTTGAATGCTGTGTAGGGTATGTATGACGGTGCTAAAGCTGCAGTGCATGTGAATAGTGATCTGAGTGAATTTTTCCGTTTGAAGGTTGGGTTGAAACAGGGATGTGTCATGTCTCCATGGTTGTTCAATCTGTACATCTGTCTATCTATCTATAGCCCGATGCCCTAATCCCACAAAGGGTGGCCGCAGACAAAACGCCCCCAAAGTCGCTCTGTCACCCACCATTTGACTACTCTCCCCTCAACTCACTCCCCCCTCCCTCATATACCTCTCAACTCCATCCCTCCACCTCATCCTCAGTCTACCCCTCCTTCTCCCTCCATCCACCTCACCTACATACACCCTCTTAGTCAGTTTTTCATTCTCCATTCTCTCCTCATGTCCAAACCACCTCAGTGTATTTCTCTTTATCTTCTCAACCACATCCACATCCACTCCACAACGTTCCTTCACTTTTTCATTCGTCAGCCTGTCCCTCCATGTCACTCCAAATGCCCCTCTCAAGTAACTCATTTCCACTGCTCTCACTCTTGACTTGTTCCCCTCTTGCAAGGTCCACGCCTCACGTCCATACGTCAGGGTAGGGATCACAATACTATCATGCAGTACGTGGATGGGGTAATAAAAGAGAAACAAGGTAAGGGAGTGGATGTTGGAGTGGCCCTAGTGAGAGAGGGTAGTGTTTGGAACCTCCATGTACTGATGTTTGCAGATGATACTGTGTTGTTCAGTGAAGACGAAGGGGAACTGTAGGGCTTGGTGAATGAGTTTGGGAGAGTGTGTAAGAAACGGAATCTAAAGATGAATGTAGGGAAGAGTAAAGTGATGGTCTTTGAGAGAGGTGAAGTCTGTGAATGTACAGTGAAGTTGGATGGTGAGGAAATGGAAAATGTGAGTACGTTTAAGTACTTGGGGAGTGTGATGAGTAAGGATGGAAGTTTGCAGGAAGAAGTGCTTGAAAGGGTACAACAAGGATGAAAAGTTACTGGTTCCTTGAAAGCAGTGATAAGAAACAGGGAAGTGAGCATGGAAATGAGAATGTTACTACAGGACTGTATTGTGATACCAACTCTAACGTATGGAAGAGAAGCTTGGACGTTGTTGGAAGGACACAAGTCAATAGTGAGAGCAATGGAAATGAGTTATTTACGAGGAGCCCGTGGAGTCACATGGAGAGACAGGCTGACAAATGAGGATATAAAGGAGCGTTGTGGTGTGGATGTGGATGTGATAAGAAGTGTTAGGAGAAACACACCTGAGGTGGTTTGGCCATGTGGAGAGGA
The DNA here is from genome assembly GCF_032717465.1 of Coenobita brevimanus. Classification (NCBI taxonomy): domain Eukaryota; kingdom Metazoa; phylum Arthropoda; class Malacostraca; order Decapoda; family Coenobitidae; genus Coenobita; species Coenobita brevimanus. Next base: position 38,215,460 of record NC_136959.1, on the reverse strand, counting down.
TGGAGGGTGAGAGACTGACGAGGAGAGTGTATGTGAGTGAGGTGGAGGGGGGAGAGGGAGGGGGAGGCCGAGGATGAGATGGAGGGATGGAGTGGAGAGGTATATGGGAGAGGGGGTGTGAGTTGGGAGCAGGGCAGTGAAATGGCGGGGGACACGGCGACGTGGAGGCGATTTGTTTGTGGCCACCCTTTACGGGATTAAGGCGTCTGGCAATAGATAGATAGACTATTTGCTTGAAGCCAAGTAGAAATATTATTCAGCTATGTACTTATAGTACGTTCTAAAGTTACTAAATCGGAATCTGAGTGAAAAACATCATTGTTGTCAGGAAATAAAATAAACTTCAAAATGCTAGATGACTTGACAGTCATATATATATATATATATATATATATATATATATATACTCAAACGGCTAATGATATATATATATATATATATATATATATATATATATATATATATATATATATATATCATTAGCCGTTTGAGTATACACTGCAGGAACTGCCTATCCCCCCCAGAAGTCGAAACGATACAAGCCAATGTATCTCTACCAAGTGGCTTAGACTGTCTAGTAGAGATTGTATATAGGGTGAGGAGTGCTTGTAAGTGTATTAGTAGTGCTGAAGTGGCTTTGGATGTGTGTGTAGTCTGTGAACCAAGTGTAATCGGACCACGCAAGGCTACTTGGGTGCAAACATACTTTATGGTAAGCGACACTGGTTCAACCACAGCACCCCTTGTGTCCGCCAATGCAGTACGTGGCTGGATAAACACTCCCAAAGTTTATTACCCTGGCGGGGAGCGAACCCTGGATCACCCGTGTACGAAACGCACACTCTACCACTGTACCACAGAGGCTCCATATATATATATATATATATATATATATATATATATATATATATATATATATATATACATAGAGAGAGAGAGAGAGAGAGAGAGAGAGAGAGAGAGAGAGAGAGAGAGAGAGAGAGAGAGAGAGATTAATGGCTCAAGGTTGAGCCTTGAGGTACACCAGTGGATACAATTATGCTACTGAATCTGACTCCGTTAACATCAGTGAACTGTTGTCTCTCAAATAATGAGCTACGAAACCATGACAATTCTCTGTTTCTTACCCCATAATGTTCCAATTTACAAATCAAGATGTCATGATTAATACTGTAGTGTCAAGAGCGCTTTTTAAATCTAGGAAAACACACATTGTAAATTTCCCTTCGTCGTAACTTAGCATGATATTATTCAGTAATTTTATTATTGCTGTTTGTGGGGAATAGTTCTTTCTAAAGCCAAATTGGCATTCGGTCAATACATTACTAGCCTCTTGAAACACCAACTGTTGATCATATATTGCTTTTTCTGTTATTTTACTTATCGTTGAAAGTACTGATACTGGGCGGTAATCTGACGCTTGAAGAGTATCACCCCTTTTGTGTATTGGTATAATTTTCGTTACTTTCAAGTCATTTGGAAATGTTCCATTACAAAAAGAGAGGATGATCAACTTTGATATCACGCAACCAGGACATAAATTGTTTGCTATATGAATTTAATATGTATTTCGTCATGCCCAGGACTAGATTCCTTCAAAGTCATAATATCAGCTACTTTCCCTGGTGTTACTGGAGATAATTGAAAGTTACGGTAGATACCATTCAGATACTGCATGGGTGAACTATTACAAGTTGGTAGACTGTTTTCTCACGTTTTACCAAGTATAGAAAAATAGGTGTTTGAATATTTGCATGCTTTAAGGGTCATATTCCAGCTGAACGGAATCATTAATTTTTCAACGTTAGTTGTTTTTTCAAGAGATTTCTGCATCAATTCATTAATAACTCCCAATACAAATTTAATGTTACCAAACGCTAATTGCAATTTAGTTTTGTAGTAGTTCTGTTTTGCACTGTTTATTATAATGTTAATCATACATATATTTCAAAATATTTACCACACCTCATACAGTGCTTCCTTTTTACGGGGGAATTATTACTGAACTACTTCATTATTATCCCAATAGCAAAACAATGGTGACCTCAGTATTTGCTTCAATATTTACTATAGCTAGGTAGTGACCACTTAAAGATGATATCATCTCCTTGGTATGAGCGATCACTATGTGAAACACAGCAGATACACTCCTTCGCAGTCACCAACAAGCACAGCGAGTATTTCCTAGTATGCCTGCATACAAGCTAATAACATTCATGTCCCTTTAGGCTACTGTTTCCATTTCAGTGAGACCTGCTAAACTAAGTTACTTCAGAAATTCCTGTGGAGTGACCTGAGGTCGTGGATAAATCAAGCGATTCGTGAAGAATGTGCTGTGGTGGCTGGCTTTGTGGGAAATGTAAAAAGAAACACTGAGGCGATTTTGCCATCTGGTACAAACTGGGAGTCACAAATTGGTCTATAATTATAAAGTACATGGGAGTGAGATAGGTGAGAGAAGAGAAACCGAGAAGGTGAAAAGACAAGATGGGAGAGTGCATAATGTAATGTGTCGTGGAGCCGTAGAAGGCTTGCTGTTAAGTAAGAACAAACAACTGAAGCTTATTTTGTTGAGGCTGCAACTCAGGTGGTACACAGGTGGACAGAATATTGTGACTACCATCGTTATTATCGTCATTATTGTTCCCCTGTAGTGATGATTTATGACTATCAATGTTGTTATCATTATTGTTTTTCAGTAATGCTGATTTATGTCTATCTATCTTTCTATTGCTGATTTATGACTACCATTTTCATTGTCAGATTTTTCTTCCCTAGATGCGTTGATATTATCACCCAGATATCCAATGTTGTGATTACCTGTAATGAGAAGTAAGAGGTGATACAGAGGCAACAGGAGGCTTTTTAAAAAGGAAAGGAGTAGGGATGGAAGCGGGGATAGGCAGGGGTAGAACGAACAAGGATGCAGAGGAAGACGTACAATAACGGGAAAGAATGAGGGAGGACTCAGGGTAAAGTAAGGATGCAAGGAAGCACTGGGAACCAAGGGATCGCAGCTGAGCATGTTAGGTAATGATATGGAATCAGAGTGGTAAAGGTTCAAGCAGAGATAAAAGCAAAGGAATTGAAGAAAGGAAGTGAGGTAAGAAGGAAGACATTAATGCAAGGGAGTAACTGGGAATGGTAGGGAGGGTAGCAGACTAAGCCACACTGAAGAAGGCGAAGTTGACCGTAAGAAAGTTAGGCGTGGGTAGGGTGGGGGGACAGGGAAAGGGTGACAGAAAGATAAGGATGGGTCATGATAATGACATACTGACAAACACTTGTGACAAGGAGGGTCCGAGGGAGAGGGAACAGAAGCTAGATGAGAGAGAAAGAGGCAGAGAAGACGGGGAAATGAGTGGAAGTGGCACATACAGGGGCAAGAAGGACACTGTGTTGAGTTGGAAGAAAAGGGAAGTAGTAGGACAGTCAGAGGGAGGCAGGAAGGAGGCTGTGTTGTGCAGGTAGAGAAAGGTAGAAGTAGTGGCACAGGCAGAGGGAGGCAGGATACAGGCTGTGTTAGGCAGGGAAAGGAAAAGAGAGGCAAAGAGAGGCTGGATGAAGGAGGGTGAGGTAGGGAGTGGGGAGGTCAAGAAAAAGAATGTGCAATTATAATAATCTTGGATTACTTTGTGCGAAGATCAGCAGGCTACGTGTGGGACATTATTAGCCTCATGGATTCTCTCTCTCTCTCTCAGATCAGATGAGACTGAAATGGGGCCTTGTGGGTGTGGCAGGCTGGGTTTGTGAACTGACAGTGAACCATAACTAAGAAAGTCGTTAAGTCGAGGACAACTATAGACTACCTATCCTCGCGATTCAGTAAAAATACAGATCCAAATATTCCACTATGAAATATCATGCAGCGATAGATATCAACTGCCAATATCAACTACTTAACTTTGCGACTCAGTAAAAAAATACAGAACCAAGTCTTCCACTTATATCAAATATGCAACTATAGAAATATACTGATGATATATGTTAAACTGCTAACATGTGTTATATGAGTTGTAGGTGTGAGATTAGCTGAAATAATGCTGGTAGTGAGGAAAATGGGAAGACTTTGAAGAGTCCGACTGAATTGTGTACCGTACACTGCTCCAGACACCAGACAATATATTGATTTCTTTGGCCTATTATTTTATCTCTCCATTAGTTAAAGAATTAGTCAGTTTTTCTACATATCTCTCAGTCACTCCACCCCTCCTCTCCCATTCTATTCCTATACATCTTTCCCCTGCCGATCACTGTATTCATCTGTTGATGTATCTGTCGAATTATCAAATTTGTCTAGTGCTATACTTGTGTTACTCTCCCTCTTCTTCACGTTATATTTCCCCTTTCACACAACAGTCTCTCGTGCCAACTCTTTGAAAACAAAATTATATTCATTCTCTGTGTAGCCTACAAGTTAAAACACCTTTTGGATTAAGAATTCTTATAAGGATCAATGTGAAATTTTTGCAAGAAAACTTTGACTTTATCTCGTGTATTTTTCATCCACCATTCACCAACCTGTCAAATTGTTGCATGATTTATTTATCCTTTTCTTTTTGCTTCTCGTGGTTCTGAACTTCGTTTCCCCCATTTTCTGTCATATCTTTAAGGATTGTGTTTCCTCTTCTTCGTTGTAGTTTTCCTTGCAAATACATTTATTTTCAATACTAATTTCTTTTAGTGTATTCTGTCTCTTACCTTTCTTTTGCCTTAGCCTTGGTTTTTGTTCACTCTTCCACATTCCCTGTTTCCCTTCCTTTTTCTCTCTCCACCCTTCTTTCTCATTTTCCTTGATTTCCAGCCAATTAGATTCGCTCATCACACCACCACTGCACATCACCCGTTACTGTTCCAGCCTCTTTACATCATCGCTACATTACACTGCCTGACTTCAACAGGGCACTGTATGCGATTATGGCTTGTAGGGTTATCTGATTTCAGTCTCCCCTTTTGACTCTTTTTGCCTTGCTCTTTTATCCTATATCATTTCCTGTTTATTCCAAACGTTCCTTGTTCTCGTGGGCATTTCTTTCCGTCTCTCTTTTTCGCTGTTTCCTCGCTCTTCGAATTTTCTATCTTTATGTCTCTTTCTGCCTCTTCTGCTTAATTACTTCCCTGCTACTTTTCTCTCCTGTCTTTATGCTTGCCTATCTTCCTTTGTCATAGCTTTCTAAGACTCTTTTTATGCATTGCCCATCCCCATGACCTGATTATTCTTATTTCTATTTTTTCAGCAGATCTCACTTCCAAGCCTCCTCTTCCAATCATTCCTCCTTGCCCCTTTATATGCCAGCTCTCCCCGTGTCTCCCTGGATTGATAGCTCAAAAATCTTGCTCAAAATTATCCTCTTCGCCCATCGCCTTCAAATTCTTCTTCAACTCCACACATATATCTTCCACATGACATTTTTAATCTTTGGTCTTGAAAACCTTTTTCCTTCTGATGAATTACTTATACACTTTTTTTCCACCCTGCCTCACCCCATGCCTTACTATCTCTCCGTCCCTCATTTCCTTATCCTTCTTCTTTACTTTGTGTTTTACCTTTCAACCTACTCCTGCCATACGTTTCCGCTGCATCTTCTTGCTACATCTTTTTTCAACTTCCTTTTCCCTTACCTGCCTCATTCCTACCTAGCCACCTGCTTCATTCCTACCTAGCCACCTGCCTCATTCATACCTAGCCACCTGCCTCATTCATACCTAGCCACCTGCCTCCCTCAGTAAAAGAGGGGGCTGGGGTAACATTTTTTGCAGTTTCCATCACCGCTCTGCGTATAAGTTTTGTTCACTCCAATTTGTCATCTTACCATACGTCTCAAGTACAGCCTCTGGATCCCTGTTGCTACCTTGTGCTTTCTAAGGAAGGTGAGGGGGAAGGGACTATGACAGTTGTGGAAGAGGGTGGGGCATTATATATATATATATATATATATATATATATATATATATATATATATATATATATATATATATATATATATATATATATGCAGAAACTTCACTTCACCGTGAAGACATGTATGCAGAATAACCACAGGATGGCTTAATTAAAGCCACAAGACAAACAACCCCACAGGGCCAATCATAAGCTCTGTATGCTCTACGACATACGAGTATAAGCTTTTGAAATGGAATATAATGGAATATAACACTGTTGTCCCCTGTTGTAGGCACTATCTCTGATTCGTTTGTACAAAACAATGAGGATTTGGTAAGAAATTAAAAAAACTTCTAAATGTCATGTACCCCTACAAATTAGTCAGTTTTGATGTCAAATTATTGTTCACAGATGTTCCTGTTGTTTTAGCTTTCCTACCAAGCATCCGGGATGGTAACATTGATGGTATTCCTTCTGAAAACATTATCAAGCTGCTTAGATTCTGCACTGTAAACTCATCTTTTACCTTTGAAGGCAAATATTACACAAAATTTTTTGTGTGGCTATGGGTATTCCCCTCTCTCAAGTTCTTGCTAGTATTTACGTGGAATATTTTGAGAAACATTAACTGATCTCTGTAAAGGAGCAAAACATAGTTTGGCTCGGATATGTTGATAATATCCTGCGCGTCTGGTCTAACATTCTTCCCATTGATGAATTTCTCCTGAAATTAGATTCGTTAGTTCCATCGATAAAGTTCACTTATAATTTGGAAACGGATAACGAACTGCCATTCTTGGATGTAAAAGTTATCAGAGACAAAAATGTTTTGAAGACTAAGGTATGCAGAATACCTACAAATATTATGTTGTAAGTGCATTTTTATTCAGACCATCATATTAATGTAACAAGATCTGTGTTCATATCCATGTATTAGAGTGCATATAGAATTTCGGACCCAGAATTTTTAGGTGATGAACAAAAACTGATTCAGAGCATTGGAAAAAAGCTACTGTATCCACCAAGTATACTAACCCAGTGCCACAATACAGCCAATAAGCGATTCCTTGAAGGGAACACCTGTAAGTCAGATCGCTAGAATTATCAAAGAACCCTTGTCCTCCCCTTCCATGAAAATTTTCTTGATGTTGTTCACATACTGAGGAAACTTAATGTACAAGTAGTATTCAGATATAAGAACACCTTAGCCCATCTAGTAATTCAGGCGTTGTTTGTAAAATCCCCTGTAAAAACTGTATCAAATTTTACATAGGACAATCTGGAAAAGATGTGGAAACTAGGATCTCACAACATAAATACAGTATAAGGACAGCTAACAGAGTAGTGGTTTATTTCAACAGAAAGCATCCAGTGATCGCCATATTGACTGGATAGGCTCTAAGATTCAAGCAAGCTCAAAAAGCTTTGATGAAAGAAATGTAATAAAATCTTGCTTACTTTCAGGCACATATGAAAAGAATGTAAACATAAGCTATATTCATTTTGTGATAAATTGTCAACTGAATTAATTATAAAGCAGTACCTCTCAGACTAACAACTGATTGTATCCTTGTCTTCTGCTAGCAGGGTCACACCTGTGTGGGACACACCTAGCATTAATACTCTAAATTCATAAGTTAAGCCGCAGTATTTACCCTCTTTTGCCAGGTGCATCCCTTGTTCAACCACAGAGTTTTTCCTTTTTTGCAGGTGCACCCCTGATGTGAAAAGTCAGGTACCTATTGTTCTGTGTATCACTAAGTTTTAATTCAGGTCATCCTTCGTTCTGTGTGCCACTCCCTGCTGGGAGTGCGTATAAAAGACATCTACCCTTTACGTCTCTGTATCACTGTGTCTGAAGATATGATATAGGAAAGTACTCACTCTCCCTACTTTCATTTCTCCTGTGGTTATTTTGCATATATATATATATATATATATATATATATATATATATATATATATATATATATATATATATATATATATATATTGTTACGGAACAGAGAAAGATAATGTACATTTTAAGTGAGAATACGAAGAGTCACTACTGTCCCGTAAAGTTCCAGGTTCAAAACAAAAGAGTTAGGTAAAATTACAAGTTAAAGTTTAATGCTTAAATTAACAACAAAACATTCAGGACTCATAAGGATAATGTAATGGCAAATAAACAGGTTAAATATATGGTTAACTGCAATAGCCCCTATTAACACAAAATTAGCAAGAGTAAATTTATCTAAGTCAGCCCTGATAAAATGAGATACCAGATAATACTCAGTGAATGCCAGATAAATAATTACAGATACAAACTATTATCAAAAATGACTGACATAAAGAACCCCACACGAACCACAAAAACTTCACCAGGCCTACAAATTAAACTTATGCTACACAGTACAAGAAAAAATGCAACAACAGTTATACTCAAATTACACACAGCTGCTAGATGGTTGGAGATCTCCTGAGCACTCACAATAATAATATCTGTACAGGGGAGGACAGAGATGTGAACAAAATGAGGAGCAGATCTAAGTGGCCATGATGCAGAGACTGAGCTCATTATATAGGAGCCAGGAGAGCTTGATACAACTTGTAATAAGGACGCGCAAATGAAGCCATGGGGACATAGAGTTGACAATCCCGCTCTGGACAACAGAGAGAACGACTTACTCTACTATAACGGTAGAAGGGGGGGGACTGAGGCAGAACACGCTCGTGATCAAACATGCAGCATACTGTGCGTTAAAATTACACAAAGGATGATGAAATCATAGGCTATGTAACACCTCCCCACAAAGAAAAAGAAATTTACAAAGGAAATTTCTTATTACTCTAAAACAATCTGTCTAAAGTCTAGATAAGCAATCTGCAATAACATTTTCTTTCCCCTTGACATGTTGTATGTCTAATGAATACTCCTGAAGAAGTAGACTCCATCTTGTCAATCTCTGATTTTTATCTCCAAACCCACCAAGGAACTTCAGTGGGTTATGATCGGTATAAATGACTATGGGGTCAAAACCAGAACACAAATAAAATGAAAAATGCTGTAAACCCAAAATCAAGGCCAAAAGCTCTCTCTCAATAGTTGAGTAGTTCTTTTGAGGTGGAGTGAACTTCTTACTGTAATAAGATACAGGATGTTCAATACCCTGATCATCCTCTTGCAGCAAAAAAGCCCCAGCTCCTGTATCACTTGCATCAGCAGCCATCTTAAAAGGCTTAGCAAAATTTGGAGTAGCGAGCACTGGCTGACTTAATAGAATAGCTTTAAGTTTGTTGAAAGAGGATTCACAGTTATCGGTCCAGACAAATTCAACTCCCTTTTTCAGTAGGTCTGTAAGTGGTGATACAAGAATAGAAAAGTTAAGAACAAATCTCCTGTAATAACCTACCATTCCCAAAAATCTTTGTAGCTCTTTCCTACTTTTAGGTCTGGGAAGATCACTGTATAACCTGAACCTTTTTAGCTCCTGGTTGTGCAACATGTCCATCACCAATTACATACCCCAGGTACTGAACTTTAGCTTGACCAAACTCACACTTTGATAAATTAGCTACAAGTTTAGCATGAACTAAACGGTCAAGAAATTTACTGACATGGCATAGGTGATCTTTCCAGTTGTCACTGAAGATTAATACATCATCAATATAAACAACACACCCTGCCAAACCCTCTGTTACAACATTCATGAGCTTCTGAAATGTGGCTGGTGCATTCTTCATACCATACGGCATTACAGAACATGCAAAAGCCTTTCCTAGTGTTACAAAACATGAGATCTCCCTAGCACGTTCAGTCATAGGTACTTGCCAGTATCCCTTTAACAAATCAAACTTACTTATGTACCTAGCCTTTCCGATCTTGTCTATGCAATCTTCCACACGAGGGAGAGGGTAAGTGTCTGTTTTGGTTATCTGATTAACACGTCTGTAGTCGATGCAAAGCCTCTGTGACCCACCTGGCTTAGGGACTAGAGTGACAGGAGAACTCCACTCGCTCTGACAGGGCTCAATCATCTTGTGGTCCAACAGGTAGCCAAGCTCCTTCTGGATGAGAGGAACTTTCACTGGGTTCACACGGTAAGGAGGCAATTTAATTGGCTTTGCGTCTCCAACATCGACATCATGCATCAACACAGTGGTTCTTCCTGGAGTGGCACGGAACACTTGCGGGTACTCCTGCAGTAATGCCGAAAACTCCTGCCTTTCCTTGGGTGGTAGATGAGAAAGCTTAGTCTGGAGATCATTCATGATATCAGGATTCTTCCCCAAACTATCACTCAGGCTCATACTGCATGGGAGAGCTTCACTTGCAGACTCGGGTGGAACAGCTACAGTGCAGACTGGATTATTTTCGTCCCGCCTGTGATATAACTTTAGCATGTTGATGTGACATAGTTGCTTGCTCTTTCTACGATCTGGTGTGGCGATGACATAGCTGACATCACTGAGTTTCTTCTCCACGAAATAGGGACCAGTAAACTTGGCTTGAAGAGGTTGCCCATGAACTGGTAGCAGAATCAAAACCTGATCTCCTGGCTGAAAGTGGCGTAACCTGGACTTCTTATCATACCAAGTCTTCATCTTCTCCTGAGCAGCTCCTAAATTCTCTGTCGCCAGCTGTAAAGCAGTGGACAGCCGTTCTTTGAACTTCATCACATACTCCAGCAGGTTGACGTCATCTTCCTCCGACAGCCAGCATTCCTTGAGTAGCTTAAGGGGTCCTCTTACTTCATGGCCAAACAGTAGTTCAAAAGGTGAGAAGCCCAGTGATTCATTTGGAGATTCTCTTGCAGCAAACACAACGAATGGAAGACCTTTATCCCAGTCTTTCTGATGTTCCAAACAGTATTTCTTGAGCATCGATTTGAGTGTTTGATGGTATCTCTCCAACGCTCCTTGGGTCTGGGGATGGTAAGCTGAAGACGTGATCTGGGAGATTCCCAACTCTTTCAGAGACTGCTTGAAAACATTTGACATGAAATTACTTCCCCGGTCGGACTGTACCTCCTTGGGCAGACCAAACTTTGTGAAGAACCCTAGCATTTCCTTAACCACGTTCTTTGCTGAGATGTTTCTATGGAATGGCTTCAGGATAACGAGTAGCCATATCAATCATGGTCAACACATAAGAAAATCCTGAAGAAGTCTTAGGAAGAGGGCCCACAATATCCACCAACACACGGGTGAAAGGCGCCTCAAAAGGAGGAATGGGAACTAGAGGTGCAACCTTTTCGGTCTGATTACACTTCCCCACAACTTGACAGGTGTGACAAGACTTACAATACCAGGAAACATCCCTGAAGATACCTGGCCAGTAGAAGTGTTTCAAAATGCGTGCCACAGTCTTCCTCACTCCAAGGTGTCCTGCCAAACTGGAATCATGAGCCACTCTAATGATATCCTGCCTACAAACACGAGGGATGACAACTTGATGTACAACCTCCCATTCACAGTCTGCTGATGCTGTTGGGGGTCTCCACTTCCTCATAAGTACGCCTGACTTTACATAATAAGTAGAAGCACCAGCTGACTCTTCCTCACTGCAAGCAGAGTTAGCTAGACCTTTCAACTCAGGGTCAGCAACCTGCAACTCAACCAACTCTTGACGAGACAAATTATCAACACTACGGGGTACTGCCTCATCTGGTGAGTGGTCCAAATTAGCAAGAAAAGTGTCAGCTAGGATAACATCATCATCATCATTATCCTCTAAATCACCAGTAACTTTAGACTTAGCCCTAGTGACAGCACATGCAGGGAACACATCAGGGACATTACAATCCTGGGACGCAGCCACTGGCTCACTAGACAACTGAGGAGCTGGACACACTTGACTTCCACCAATATCATTTCCAAGTAAGAAAGTTACACCTGACATTGGGAGTGTCTCAACCAACCCAACCATAACAGAACCATTAACAAAACCAGACTCTAAATTCACTCTGCACAGAGGAACAGAGAAGTAATTATTCCCTACACCTTGTAAGATTACAGTTTCATCAGAGGAATTAAAATTAGAGCCTAGAACACTGGTCAGCATAAGGGATTGGCAAGCACCTGTATCACGATATATTTGAACTGATTTCCTGTCATTACTGTCCAGAGGACTGACAAAACCATCAGACAGGAAATTAGCACATGAACTCTTGAGAGTGTCACCCACGTTACTGCTCAAAAGAGGAGCTCCATCATGAGAATTTAAGTTACCCCTCAAAGCAGGTTCAGTTAACTCCGTTAAAGAATTCTGGGAACTCTCAAGAGTGGACACTAGACCAATTGACTGAATATTTAAAGACTCCTTTTTGTTCACATCACGCTGTCTCCTGAAACATCTCTCCGTAGTATGACCAAGCTTACTACAATAAGTACATTTACTTTTCTGAAATCTAGAGGTGAAGCTGGTATTTACTTCCTGAGAAACATCATCCTTATTCTCTTTCCTGTTACCTGTACTCTGAGTAGAGGCAACGTACTTACTCTCAGCTTTCCCTTCTCTAGAATATCTCTTGTGAGTGAGAACATACTCATCAGCTAAAACTGCAGCATCAGACAAATTATCTATTCTTTTCTCATCAAGATATAGGCTTACATCTTTATAAATACACCTTTTGAAGTCCTCCAGCAAAATCATCTGCTTAAATTTGTCAAAATCAGAATCCACATTCTTAGAATTTAACCACTGCTCCAACAAATCTTCTTTGATTTTTGCATACTCAACATGGGATTGCTTATCTTGCTTGTAAGTTGTCCTAAATTTTACTCTATAGGCTTCAGGAACAAGCTCATAGGCCTTAAGAATCAAGCTCTTAACTACATCATAATTATCAGACTGATCCTGAGGCAAAGATGCATAAGTTACTTGAGCTTTACCGGTGAGAACAGTTTGAAGGAGTACTGGCCAATACTTTTTAGGCCAATTAAAACCTGTAGCTACCCTCTCAAACAACTGAAAATACTTTGTTAAATCAGATTCATTAAAAGGAGGGACAAGTTTAACATTTTTAGCCACATCAAAATCATCAGAGCTAGATGACCCAGTTCCACCTTGTTTCATGCGATACTCATGGTCTGCCTGAATCCTGGCAAGTTCAATTTGTGCCTGAGCCTGTACCTGTGCCTCTTCAATACGAGCATTTGCTTCCTTAACACGAGACTCCGCCTCCTTAGCCTTAGCCTCCTGCAGAGCTAGCTGTAACTTAGCTAATTCAATCTGCGTTTGCTCATTTGGAGGAGTTACATTAAACAAGCTTTTATTAATCATGCCAACAATTTGATCTTTAGAATGATGAGAGTGAACTGCAATTCCCAATTGTTGAGCAACAAGCTTAAGTTCATTCTTTGTTCTGTTTTCTATATCACACACTGTTTGCACATTTGACAAAAAATCTTTGGCTTCATCAAGTGTAGAAATAGTAGCCATCATGAATATATCACAGTCACAAAATATCAAACAATATCCTTATGATAATATCCTGAATATCCTGATATGAGGTCGCCAAATTTATGTTACGGAACAGAGAAAGATAATGTACACTTTAAGTGAGAATACGAAGAGTCACTACTGTCCCGTAAAGTTCCAGGTTCAAAACAAAAGAGTTAGGTAAAATTACAAGTTAAAGTTTAATGCTTAAATTAACAGCAAAACATTCAGGACTCATAAGGATAATGTAATGGCAAATAAACAGGTTAAATATATGGTTAACTGCAATAGCCCCTATTAACACAAAATTAGCAAGAGTAAATTTATCTAAGTCAGCCCTGATAAAATGAGATACCAGATAATACTCAGTGAATGCCAGATAAATAATTACAGATACAAACTATTATCAAAAATGACTGACATAAAGAACCCCACACGAACCACAAAAACTTCACCAGGCCTACAAATTAAACTTATGCTACACAGTACAAGAAAAAATGCAACAACAGTTATACTCAAATTACACACAGCTGCTAGATGGTTGGAGATCTCCTGAGCACTCACAATAATAATATCTGTACAGGGGAGGACAGAGATGTGAACAAAATGAGGAGCAGATCTAAGTGGCCATGATGCAGAGACTGAGTTCATTATATAGGAGCCAGGAGAGCTTGATACAACTTGTAATAAGGACGCGCAAATGAAGCCATGGGGACATAGAGTTGACAATCCCGCTCTGGACAACAGAGAGAACGACTTACTCTACTATAACGGTAGAAGGGGGGGACTGAGGCAGAACACGCTCGTGATCAAACATGCAGCATACTGTGCGTTAAAATTACACAAAGGATGATGAAATCATAGGCTATGTAACAATATATATATATATATATATATATATATATATATATATATATATATATATATATATATATATATAATAAAGCTGTACATGTGTGTCAGTATGTGCATTTGTTCTTTTCTTTCACGAAAACAACAATACATATCGGCCTAATTCTTGTTGCATTGGGTCGGGGTAAGTCGAGGGAATGCCGGAGAAATACCAAACAAAAATTTTGTAATCGCGCAAGACGCGACAGTGCGAAATTATCGGAAATCGCGACTCACAAAAATGTCTGTGTGTGCATTTGTTTGTTTCTTTCGCGAGAATGGTAACAGATATCGACAATTCTTTTTGTCTTAGGTCGGTGTAAGTCTAAGGAGTGTCAGAAAAAGCTCAAAAAAAAATTTTGACTTCCGTTTTTATTGTAATCATTTTTATTCATCGAGTGTGCTAATAATAACACTTCAGATAGCAATTGTTATGATTACTTATGGCTAGAGGGAAGAGGTGATATGGAGGCAGCAAGGGAACAGGGGAAGAAACATAAGAATAGAGACAGAAGCGGGGACAGCCAGGGGTAGAATATACAAGGGAGCAGAGAAAGAAAGGTACAATGAGTAGGCGGGCAAAGAGTGAGAGGGAAGGAGGAGAGTAACTGAAGGTAAGATGCAAGGAAGCTTTGATATGCAAGGGCTCGAAGCTGGGGTTATTAAGTAATGATATGGGATCAGAGTGGTGGAGGTTAGAGCACAGATAATAACAGAGGAATTACAGAAAGGAAGTGGGGTAATAATGGAGGCCAGCTAAAGCAAGGGAAGGCCATATTGCCTGTGAGAAAGTTAGGAGAAGGTAGGAAGGGGACAGGGAAATGGTGACGGAAAGATAAGAAAGGGTCACGATATAGATAGGCTGACAAATATACGGGTCAAGAAAGGAAATAGAGAATAGATGATGACGGAGAGGCAGAGAAGAACGAAAGGGAAGAAAAGTGGGGCATAAAGGGTCCGATGGAGCCTATGTTAGATAGGAAGAGGTATGAAGAGGTGGTGTGACAGTCCGTGAGAGGCATGATGAAGGCTGTGATGGGAAGGGAGGAAAAGGAGGAGGTAGTGGGACAGACATAGAGAGGAAGGATGCAGGCAGTATTAGGCATGTAGAGAAAGGGAGAGAGAGTCAGACCGGGAGAGAGAGGCAGGATGGAGGCTGTTTTATGCTGGACAAGGAATTGAGAGGTGATGGAACAGGCAAAGAATGGCTCCATGAAGGCTTAGCAAAGCAGCGAGAGAAAGGGAGAGGCAGAGAGAGGTTGAGTGAATGAGGGAGGGGCAGGGAGTGAGGAGGTAGAGGAATAATCCTGGATTAATCTGTGAGGGGATCAGCAGACTACGTGCAATGCATTACTGGCCTCCTGCATTGTCTCATTCTCTCTCTCTCTCTCTCTCTCTCTCTCTCTCTCTCTCTCTCTCTCTCTCTCTCTCTCTCTCTCTCTCTCTCTCTCTCTCTCCGTTACAGTAAAACGAAGACTTTCTGAAGCATTCAAGAATTTCGAGAACAGTTTTGCAATGGTTACAATTTTCCCTCATCTGCCACCAAGGACGTGCAAATGAAGACAGTGTGTGCAGATACCACCTTTCACACCAGCAGGTCGCACCGGAGGTGACGATTTGCCCAAAGTTGTTCCCATGACTGAATGTTTCCACAGATGCTATTTTGCACTGAGACTGGGAGTTTGCATGAACTTACCTCGTGCAGATCTTACAGCTGACAATGATGGCTCGAATTAGATGATTGTGAAATTGATATTGAAGACTGAAAGTGTCGAAAGACACGGTATTCTGCATCAGTTACATCAAGGGACAATGAATGTGTATGTCCAAGTGATCCAAATAATATCATACAGATGCAGTGTCAGCACATTCGGTTCACAGCCGAAAGGATCTGGGTTCGAATCCCGGTCAGGACGAGACCATGGGCGTGATCGAGCGATATGTGGACATAATATGTTATAACACAATACTATATGTAACTACGGTATGTAACTATATAGCTATAGGTAACAGTATGTAAAACAGGTAGTTATGTCTGAGTTCTCCAGGAAGAGACAACTACACATCCCCTTGCCGAGACTAATCAAGTATGCCAAACACCCCTGATCATGTGCTGGAAATATGACGGACACACACACGCACGCACATACATACACACACATACGCCCACACATTTTAGCAGGAAACCAGAGGGGGGATATAAGTCCTATATCACATGTAGAAAGGTTAGAGAACAAGAGAGAGAGAGAGCAGGAGAGAGATGGGGTTGGAAAGAAGGCCCAATAACACGAGGGTCAGCTAGGAGGCTTTGCTGTCACGCTACGTTACTCTGTAACTCACTATTCGATATAACTGTGCAATAAACTTGGTAACCTAAGAGAGCTCTAACTCACCTCACTGATACACAAAAAGGGGTAAGTGAGAAAGAAAAAGAGAGAGAGAGAGAGAGAGAGAGAGAGAGAGAGAGAGAGAGAAAGGGACCTACATGTTCACTCTAGCCGACAACACACCGTGTAATAAGAAGTGACAAGTTCAAGCTATACTACGTCTCACGACTTCATTCTGGCAGTGCTCCGATGATCTACAACCGACCTCCCTATCTCCCTACAAGTATTTACGACCACGCTATCGTGACTTGTGGCAAAATTAGATAAGACAAAAATAATTCATAACACAAATTATTGTTATCCCATGCTCTTGGCTCATCTTAGAAGTGGACGATGTTCTGCCTAACGCCATACAATATTAATGCATTGTTTTTGAACGTAGCCATATACACCACGTTCCAAGATCACTGAAGAAATAATGGATGCATGTGTGTTCTATATTCAGGACAGGGGGATGTTCAAGAATACTCCCCCAGTATCCCTGCTTGTCATATGAGACGACTAAAAGGGTTGACGAAGGGTTAGTGCCCCTCCCCGGAAAACAGCTTACTAAAAAGATGATCAAGAAGCCTCGGACAAGAGCTGACCAAAAGATGACAACCAAGGACCGGACAAAGGACATAATACGGATCGCGACGTGGAATGTAAGGCGTGCGAATGATGAGGTGAAAGAGAGAAAGATTGTCCAGGTGCTTGAGGGTGCGAAAGTGGATGTATGTGGAGTAACTGAAACTAAATGGGGAGGACAGAATGTGAGAGAATGGGAGTACGGATGTGGTATATGTGCAACAGTAGGAGAGAATGGGAGGGCAAAAGAAGGAGCGTGCATTGTTGTGAGTAAAAGATGGAAGAAGAACATAAGAGAGTATGGATCAGTTGGCTCAATGATTGTGTGGTAAGATTGAAAGTTGGAATACAAATGTGGGCGATTGTGTGCGTGTACGCGCCAATGCAAGATCATGCAAACAGTGAGAAAAGAGTTCTGGACAAATGTGATCAGCCTGTCTCTCTATGTGACTCTACAGGCTCCTCTTAAATAACTCATTTCCGCTGTTCTCACTCTTGACTAGTGTCCCTCCAACAAGGTCCAAGCCTCACTTCCATATGTTAGAGTTGGTATCACAATCCTGTCATGTAGTAACTTTTTCACGTCCATGCTCACTTCCCTGTTTCTTATTACTGCTTTCAAGGAACCAGCAACCTTTCTTCCTTGTTGTGCCCTTTCAAGCACTTCACCCTCCAAACTTCCATCCTTACTCATCACACTCCCCAAGTACTTAAACGTACTCATATTTTCCATTTCCTCACCGTCCAACCTCACTGTACATTCACTGACTTCACCTCTCTCAACGACCATCACTTTACTCTATCCTACATTCACCTTTAGATTCTGTTTCTTACACACTCTCCCAGACTCATCCACCAAGCCTTGCAGCTCCCCTTCGTCTTCACTTAACAACACAGATCGCGACGTGGAATGTAAGGGGTGCGAATGATGAGGTGAAAGAGAGAAAGATTGTCCAGGTGCTTGAGGGTGCGAAAGTGGATGTATGTGAAGTAACTGAAACTAAATGGAGAGCACAGAATGTGAGAGAATGGGAGTATGGATGGGGTATATGTGCAACAGTAGGTGAGAATGGGAGGGCAAAAGAAGGAGCGTGCATTGTTGTGAGTAAAAGATGGAAGAAGAACATAAGAGAGTATGGATCAGTTGGCTCAATGATTGTGTGGGTAAGATTGAAAGTTGGAATACAAATGTGGGCGATTGTGTGCGGGTATGCGCCAACGCAAGACAAGCAAACAGTGAGAAAAGAGTTCTGGACAAATGTGGAAGTGTGCATGGAAAAGTTTGGAAGGAATGAGAGAGTGTTTCTGACTGGTAATGTGAATGGTAAAGTGAATGGTAAATGTGAGGGTGGAGGGAATAGTTGGTGAGTGGGGTGTGCCTGCTGAGATAGATGAGAATGGCAGTGTGTTAGTAGACATTTGTGCTGGGAGGGGGTTGGTGATAGCCAATACCCTCTTCAGGCACAAAATGATCCATAGGTATACATGGCGAGTGATGAGAAGGGTGGGTGGTGAACTGAATGAAAGGAGGGCAATGACTGATTATGTGTGTGTGGATGAAAGGATGTGAAGATGTGTAATAGATAAGAGCTTATAGAGGCTGGAGGAGTGGACATTCTGACCACTACTTGGTGGTGGCCAGAGTCAAGATCCAAGTAAGATGGAGAAATAGAAGAAGGGAGGGACGGGAGAAAGGAGTAGTTGCAAGGAGAGTGGAGAGGTTACAAGAGGATGAGATAAAGGCAGAATATAAGACAGAAGTGAAGGAACGATTGGGTAAATATGAATTGCAGCAGACAGGGGACGTGGAAGGTGTATGCAAGATATTCACAGAAGAAATATGTGAGCATGTGATGTGGTGTGTGGGGTGAAGAGAGGACAGAAGGGGGTGCAAGGAACAGCATGGTGGAATGAAGAGGTGAGACAGGCTGTGGCACAAAAGAAGAAAGCATGTAATGAATGGATGAGAAATAAGGGCGTGGAAGAAGTTGAGACGCTGAAGAGAGAGTTGTATGTAATGGATGAGAAATAGGGGCGTGGAAGAAGTTGAGACGCTGAAGAGAGAGTTGTATGTAGAAAGGAAGAGAGAGGTGAAAAGATTAGTAAGAGAGTAAGAAGACAGTGGATGAGGAATTTGGAAGGAATTTGAGTGTCAAGTGGAGGGACTGTAAAAAAATGTTCTGGAAAGAGGTGAAGAGAGTAAGACAGCGTGGTAGTGAAGTTAGTAGGGGAGTGAAAGATAAATATGGTAGATTACTAGTGGAGAAGGGAGAAAAAGTGAGCAGATGGAGAGAATATTTAAGGAATTGCTGAACGTAGAGAATGGAAGTAATGCGAGTATAAGTGGCTGGGGAAAGGCTGGGAGAAGGAGGGAGGTTAGAAGACAGGAAGAAATCACTAGGATAGAAATTGTGGTAGCAATGAAGAAAGTCAAATTGGGGAAAGCCCCAGGAATTGATGGAAAGTGTGGTGAAATGCTGAAGCATGGGGGAGAGATAGTAGTAGAATGGACGTGGACGATGTGGAGATTGGCCTGGGAGGAAGGTAGGGTCCTGGAGGATTGGAAGTCAGGTATAATTATTCCCTTGTACAAAGGAAAAGGGGAAAAAGAAGTGTGTGGTAATCATAGGGGCATTTGTCTTCTTAATGTAATAAGAAAAGTGTATGGTAGGATACTTATGACAGAGTTAAGGAAAAAACAGTGGAATTAGTTGGAGAAGAACATGGAGGCGTTAGGAAGGGAAGAGGTTGTGTAGATCAGATATTCATTCTTAGATCTTTAGTGGAAAAGTTTCTAGAGAAGGGAAAGAAGTTGTATGAAGCTTTCGTGGATTTGGAGAAAGCATATGATAGGGTGGATTGACAAGGACTGTGGAAAGTATTAAGAATATATGGAGTAGACTGGAAGTTGTTGAATGCTGTGAAGAGTATGTATGAGGATGCTAAGGCTGAAGTATGTGTGGATGGTGAACGGAGTGAGTTTTTCTATTTGAAAGTTGGGTTGAAACAGGGATGTGTCATGTCTCCATGGTTTTTCAATCTGTACATGGATGGGGTTATAAAAAAGATACAAGGTAGGGCAGTGGATGTTGGAGTGGCCCTAGTGAGAGAGGGTAGTGTTTAGAAACTCACTGTACTGTTGTTTGCAGATGATTCAGTGTTGTTAAGTGAAGACGAAGGGGAGCTGCAAGGCTTGATGGATGAGTCTGGGAGAGTGTGTAAGAAACAGAATCTAAAGGTGAATGTAGGATAGAGTAAAGTGATGGTCGTTGAGAGAGGTGAAGTCAGTGAATGTACAGTGAGGTTGGACGGTGAGGAAATGGAAAATATGAGTACGTTTAAGTACTTGGGGAGTGTGATGAGTAAGGATGGAAGTTTGGAGGGTGAAGTGCTTGAAAGGGCACAATAAGGAAGAAAGGTTGCTGGTTCCTTGAAAGCAGTGATAAGAAACATGGAAGTGAGCACGGACGTGAAAAAGTTACTACATGACAGGATTGTGATACCAACTCTAACATATGGAAGTGAGGCTTGGACCTTGTTGGAGGGACACTAGTCAAGAGTGAGAACAGTGGAAATGAGTTATTTAAGAGGAGCCTGTAGAGTCACATAGAGAGACAGGCTGATCACATTTATCCAGAACTCTTTTCTCACTGTTTGCTTGATCTTGCGTTGGCGCGTACACGCACACAATCGCCCACATTTGTATTCCAACTTTCAATCTTACCACACAATCATTGAGCCAACTGATCCATACTCTCTTATGTTCTTCTTCCATCTTTTACTCACAACAATGCACGCTCCTTCTTTTGCCCTCCCATTCTCTCCTACTGTTGCACATATACCACATCCGTACTCCCATTCTCTCACATTCTGTCCTCCCCATATAGTTTCAGTTACTCCACATACATCCATTTTCGCACCCTCAAGCACCTGGACAATCTTTCTCTCTTTCACCTCATCATTCGCACCCCTTACATTCCACGTCGCGATCCGTATCATGTCCTTTGTCCGGTCCTTGGTTGTCATCTTTTGGTCAGCTCTTGTCCGAGGCTTCTTGTTCATCTTTTTAGTAAGCTGTTTTCCGGGGAGGGGCACTAACCCTCCGTCAACCCTTTTAGTCGCCTCATATGACAAGCAGGGATACTGGGGGAGTATTCTTGAACATCCCCCTGTCCTGAATATAGAACACACATGCATCCATTATTTCTTCAGTGATCTTGGAACGTAGTGTATATGGCTACGTTCAAAAACAATGCATTAATATTGTATGGCGTTAGGCAGAACATCGTCCACTTCTAAGATGAGCCAAGAGCATGGGATAACAATAATTTGTGTTATGAATTATTTTTGTCTTATCTAATTTTGCCACAAGTCACGATAGCGTGGTCGTAAATACTTGTAGGGAGATAGGGAGGTCGGTTGTAGATCATCGGAGCACTGCCAGAATGAAGTCGTGAGACGTAGTATAGCTTGAACTTGTCACTTCTTATTACACGGTGTGTTGTCGGCTAGAGTGAACAGGTAGGTCCCTTTCTCTCTCTCTCTCTCTCTCTCTCTTTTTCTTTCTCACTTACCCCTTTTTGTGTATCAGTGAGGTGAGTTAGAGCTCTCTTAGGTTACCAAGTTTATTGCACAGTTATATCGAATAGTGAGTTACAGAGTAACGTAGCGTGACAGCAAAGCCTCCTAGCTGACCCTCGTGTTATTGAGCCTTCTTTCCAACCCCATCTCTCTCCTGCTCTCTCTCTCTCTTGTTCTCTAACCTTTCTACATGTGATATCGGACTTATATCCCCCTATGGCTTCCTGGAGAACTTTTTGGTGTGAGTATACATTTTGTTCTTTGTAGTGTTGCGAGGTGGACGAGGAATAGATTCAACTTATTCTGGAGGACTTCCAAACGGGTAGACTTGTTGGACAAAGAAATTTTGCATATGCACGAGAATGATACTGTGTACTGTACGAGTTCAAGTAAGTTTCGCATTATTGCAAAGGTTGGTATCTCATATTTACGTGGATTATTAGGTATAAGAAATTAAGTTTCATAGGCACAAACCATATTAACATTGAAGTAAAACTAGCCTTCGATGGCATAGAAAAATTCGGGGGTAAATTTATTTTCAGGGGTAAAAGTTGAGTAATAATAGAGATAAGAGAATAGTAAGGATAAGTAGCAGGAGTAAAGAGGGAAGTGAAAGAACACGAAGCGTCATAGGCGTATTCTAAACCATAATATACAGAGGGAAGATGGGGGTCCTGCAAAAATAATCCTTCCTAACAAGGCTGGAAAATGAGAAAGTCCAAATCATTAACTGTTCATTTTGAGATATCTGGATGTATTTCATTCAAAAGACTAGAGATCATAGGTACTGGGAAACATGAACCTGCGAGGACAGCTCCAGATCTGTTGTGTACATGAAGAACTGCGAATACAACTATTCTCTTACTTAAGTGTTAAACAGACTTACTGGCGCTGCGTGCAAGAATCGAAGCATAAAGCTCTGAAAGGATGTGACCAAAGGAATGATAGGCTAGAAAGAAGCAACATTGTGGTAAATGTATAAACAGTGAGAGATTGGGAGGTGATGAGACAAAAACGTTTGACTGTTTTGAAATTCTGTTTGTGATGAGCCACATCCCTCTCTCCTCACATGCGTGAGAACTGTGCTACACACATGGACAAATAAAGACCCAGTGAAAAATCTGCTGCAGAGTAAAATAATAGAAAGCACGAAGTGATTTCAAAACAATTAACCTTTGCAAAATTTATTTTCTTGCAAGATATCACAAGAGAACCAGACATCTCAGAAATAATGAAGGACTGATTTGTGTGATGTTGTAGGTGATGAGACTGTCAGGAGGAAGACTGCTTCGATTTGAAAGAGAGGAGCTGAGTTTTGACATATAAAATACAACCGCATTTCTTTTGTCCCGATCAAAAATAAGAAACAGATCAGTAGTCAGGTATGCCCAAGCCTCATCCCGCGAATGATCTTATGGTTGTTGTGATGGACGGTGTGAAAACCGGGATGAACATCCAATAGAAGGCAACTGAAGACTGGTTGGGAATTTGATGGAAAAAGACATGGAATGTAAAACACACACACACACACACACACACACACACACACACACACACACACACACACACACACACACACACACACACACACACACACACACACACGTACAAGAAGTATGAGTAAGAAACAGGGGAGAGTTGAAACTCGTGTCCGGACCTTTCATTGTTATCGACAGAGATTCAGACGGTAAACTGAGAAGGTAAAATATCACTCAAGGGTCTGGGGTATGAAAATGAGCCACGTCTTTACAATCTGTTTTTCCAGGCTGGATCAGGTCTCTAATGGACTCTGTCTTCATCGTATCACTCGCACCACACCTGCACCACAAGGCAACATCTCTTCCCCTCGACAACATACTGCACCTCATGACACCATACCCCTCCCCTCAACACCACAAGGCACCACATGACATCATACCCCTCCCCCCTACACCACACCTCACAACACACGACGACATACTTCGTCAAATTATACTGCATAATATCACATCGCACCGTGCTTCATCACACGCAAAACCCTACCACACCGACCACACTACACCACACTCCACTATGCCTTACCACACACACACAACCCACCACCAAACGTCACACCGGACAGCACCGAAGTACTATACACCACCCATCACCACCAGACACATCACTACATCATACTGCACCTTGCCACACGACCTCACCACACAACACTATACCCTGCTAAGCCATACTATCTGCACATCATCATCACATCGTTCAATATTTTATTATTATTGTTATTCATCATGAAAAAATATGAAAGAAACTGTTCTCAAAAGAATTAGTAGGGTCTGCTGCACAAAAATCAGACCTCAAGACGTACCATATCATTGATATTCTTTGTCTAGATTTCGAAAGTGAAATAAAAACAACGTTATTTTTTCCTGGAAAACATCATTGCAACTCTTTTGCGAAAACCGTCTGTATGTGTGTGGGTGGGTGGGTGGGTGGGTGGGTGGAGGTACTCAGAAATGAAAGGGCATATAATAAATTACACAAATTATATACAGTTATCACTACGTGAATGCTAATGACGTGTGCCTAAAATTATGCAAGAGATACTATGAGGGAGTAAGGTATGAGGGTGGATGATGTAGTCCCTGCATATTGCAGCTATTGACGAGGCGATGATGACACCTTTCTCCCTTTCTCTCTCTCTCTCTCTCTCTCTCTCTCTCTCTCTCTCTCACTGCCGCCTCTGAAACAGTGATTGCGTTCCATCATGATGGAAGGAAAGTTTTCACTTCCAAAGCAACCTTACCGTTCCAACCTCACTCTACCGCTCCAATCCACTCTGCTTCTCCAACCACAGGTTGACGCTCCACAACCACACGTTGCCACTCCAACCCCTCTGCCTCTCCCTACCTCTCCCTGCCTTTCCATCCTATCCCTGCCTTCCTAATCACGCCTTGCCTCTTCAGCCTCTCTCTGCCTTTCCAGTCACACCCTGCCTCAAAAACTACAACCAGCCTTTAAAATCACAACATGCCTCTCTCTCTCTCTCTCTCTCTCTCTCTCTCTCTCTCTCTCTCTCTCTCTCTCTTTTATGCTAGGAAGATGGAACGTAAGGCCACGAGCCCGCAACAACTGTTCTTTCCAAGAGAAAAACAAAATACAAGAGAGAGCCAAATTCAAGATCCGATCATTTCGAGATGCCTGGACACTATACTTTCGAAAGACTGGAGATCATAGCTAGCAGGAAATACAGACAGAGGGAGACAGTTCCAGAGTTGACTTGTGGCATAAATGAAGGACTGGGAGTAAAGGTTAACTCTTGCATTAGAGAGCTGGACAGAAAAGGGATGAGACTTTGCTGCTAGACGGGTGCTACGCCCCCGTCGTAGAGGTGGAGGGATGCAAGCAGACAGTTCAGAGGAATAGTGACCATTGAAGTAGCGATAGAAAAAAGATAAAGATGCAACAGTGAGGCGAAGAGACGGAGGTTGAAGGGAGCTAGTAAGAGGAGGAAAGCTAATAAGACGAAAAGCCTTTGATTCCACCCTATTGAGAAGAGCTGTATGTGGGGGGCCTCCCCACACATGAGAGTTGTACTTCACACAGGGGTGGATAAAACTCGTGTATAGAGTCAACAATTGTGCAGGGGTAAAGAAGGAACGGAGTGGGCTTAGCACACCTAATCTCTTGGAAGCAGATTTTACAAGAGATGTAATAAGGTCTTTCAAAAATAAGTCCCGAGTGAGTGAAACCCCAAGCATGTTCAAGAATGATGCAGGATTAAGCTGAATATTATTAAACATTAGTGGGTACACCTGTGGAAGATTTCATCGGGTTGATAGGTGTAAGAACTGAGTCTTTGATGCATTAAAAACAACAAGATTATTTTTACCCCAGTCAGAGATAAGAGCCAAGTCAGACATTAGGTGTGCCATAGCCTCATCCCTTGCTTGTTGAAGTAACTGCTGACATGGACGTTGCGGGAGCCGAATGGGAAGGTGAAGGGTGGAGTCATCAGCATACGAGTGGATAGGGTTAGATGTACAGCTTAGAAGGTCATTGATGAATAAAAGGAAGAGAGTTGGTGATAGGACAGTGCCCTGAGGAACACCACTATTGATAGGTCTAGAAAAAGAACGATGGCCGTCTACAACAGCGGCTATAGAACGACCAGAAAGGAGGCTATAGATGAAAGCACAGATAGAAGGATAGAAACCGTAAGAGGGCAGTTTGGAAATTAAAGATTTATGTCAGACTCGGCCGAAATCCTTTGAGATATCAAGTGCAATGGCAAAGCTTTCGCCAAAGTCCCGAAAGGAGGATGACCAGGAGTCTGAAAGATAGGTGAGAAGATCACCAGTGGAGCATCCCTGACGGAACCCATATTGATGATCAGAAAGAAGGTTGTGATAGGAAAGATGCTTTAAAATTTTTCTATTAAGAATTGACTCGAAACTTTTGAAATACGGGATGTTAAAGCAACTGGACTATAGTTAGAGGGTTGAGAGTGGTCACCCTTCTTTGGGACTGACTGAATGAGAGCAAACTTCCAGAAAGAAAGAAAGGCACAAGCTTTTAGGCAAAGGCAAAAGAGTTTACCTAGGCAGGGTGTAAACACAGAAGCACAGTTCTTGAGGACAACAGGAGGGACTCCATCAGGCCCATATGCCTTGTTAGTATTGAGGCCAGTGATGGCAGAAAATACATCAACTGAAGAAATTTTAATGTCTGCCATGAGGAAGTCAGAGGGGGGAAGTGATGGAGGAACACCACTGGAATCGTCTATGGTGGAATTGGAGGAGAAAGTCTGAGCGAAGAGATATGCATTATCAGTAGAAGAAATAGCTACAGAGCCATCAGAGTAGAACAGAGGAGGGAAGGATGATGAGGTAAAGTTGTTAGAAAGGTTTTTGGCAAGGTGCCAGAAGGAGCGGGAAGAATTCGAGTTGGAGAGCTGAGAGCATTTAGTACAGATGAAATTATTTTTAGCAGAGTTAAGAACAGACTTTGCTCGGTTTCAGGCAGAAATGTAAAAAAGATGTGATTCAGGGGTGGGTTGGCTCCGGTACCTTTTATTGGCCCTCTCCATGTTGCGGACAGCATTAGAACAAGCGTGATGAAA
Source organism: Coenobita brevimanus (assembly GCF_032717465.1). Lineage (NCBI taxonomy): Eukaryota > Metazoa > Arthropoda > Malacostraca > Decapoda > Coenobitidae > Coenobita > Coenobita brevimanus. The sequence goes on along the minus strand of NC_136959.1, from coordinate 38,188,632 downwards.
CCAAGGCTTTCTTGCATTAGTCAGAGGATATGAGAAAGGAATGTATGCTTCCATGCCTCAGAGAATAACCTCCGTAATGCACAAGGCACACTCAGATGGCTTCCGCCCATGGAAGGAATAATCATTCCAGGGAAAACCAAAGAAATACTGCCTGAGGGCCTCCCAATCTGCAGCTCCAAAGTGCCACAGACGATGTTTCTTTGGAGGGTTCACAGGCTACACCAGAGCGATAGGACAGGTTAATAAGGTTGTGATCAGAGAAGCCCAACGGAGAGAAAAAATTAACAGTGTAAGCAGAGGGATTAGTTGTAAGGAAGAGGTCAAGCATGTTGGAGCTCTCTCTCCAAGGTGGTCAGGGATATGAGTAGGGTGCAGTACTAGCTGCTGTAGGTCATTAAAGATAGAAAAGATGTAGGCTTGTTCACCAGGTGGATCAGTGAAAGGAGAGGAGAGCCAAGGTGGTGGTGAACATTGAAATCTCTTAGAATGGAGATTTCAGAGAATGGAGAAATGGATAGAATGTGTTTCATCGTAGAAGTAAGATAGTTGAAGAATTTTTGATATTCAGCAGAATTAAGGGATAAGTAAACAGTGCAAATATATTTAGTCAGAAAATGAGAGGAAAGCCGAAGCCAGAGTGTAGAGAATTCAGAAGAATCGAGTTGAGGAACAAGATAAGTCGTTGCATATATATACACAACAGCCACCTTTGGCTTTGAAATGAGTATAGAGAAAGTAGAAGGATACAGAATAGAGTTTGCTATCAGTTGCTTCAGACAGCTGAGTCTCAGAGACTGGTGCTCAACAGAGCGAAAGTTAGGGGAAAGGCTGCGAATGTTGCAGAAATGAAGAAGATAGTCAGACAGTGGTTCCAGGCGGCTCGTGTCGTCACCGGGAGAGGGGCGGAAGGTGGGGGCATTTATGGTCCCTCCCCCTTGGGACTCCGAGGCTATGTGTCCTGAAGCCAAACCACAACCTGCCTCTCCAGTTTTACCTTGCCTCTAGAGTCTAGAGCTTTCCCCCCATCTAATCTTACTCTCGCTCTCCAGCTTTATACTGAACTCTCCAGTAGCACCAGTCGAGCAGGGCAGTACTCCCGAGGTGGATGGAAAGCTGATGACAGGGAGTGCTGGAGCTCCCGTTTCATCAGCCCTCAGGACTAGTTCCTGACCATCCACCTTTGCTGAACTTTTTCAGTGTCTCAGTTACACAGAGAGTAGGCCAGCATGCTCTCCAGTACAAATTTCTCTAACTATGTTCACCAAACTACATGCACAGTAAACACTACACTTCCTATTCAAAATTTACCCAAAATGGCGTCGTTTTACCAAGCCTCGGAGTCCCCAGGGGGGGGGGACCATAAATGCCCCCACCATCTGCCCCTCTCCCGGTGACGACTCAAGATGCCTGGAACCACTGTCTGACTCTCTTCTTCTTCATTTCTGCAACATTCGCGGCCTTTCATCTAACTTTCGCTCTGTTGAGCACCACCTCTCCTCCTCTAAACCTCACCTTCTTTTTCTAACGGAGACTCAGCTGTCTGAGGCAACTGACAGCAAACCCTTTTCTGTATCCTCCTACTTTCTCTATACTCATTTCAAAGCCAAAGGTGGCTGTTGTGTATATATACGCAACGACTTATCTTGCTCTCGTGTTCCTGAACTTGATTCTTCTGAATTCTCCACACTCTGGCTTCGGCTTTCCTGTCATTCTCTGACTAAATATATCTGTGCTGTTTACTTATCTCCTAATTCTACTGACTATCAAAAATTCTTCGACTATCTTACTTCTACGATGGAACACATTCTATCCATTTCTCCTTTCTCTGAAATCTCCATTCTTGGAGATTTCAATGTTCACCACCACCTTTGGCTCTCCTCTCCTTTCACGGATCCACCTGGTGAACAAGCCTACATCTTTTCTATCCTTAATGACCTAGAGCAGCTTGTACAGCACCCTACCCGTATCCCTGACCGCCTTGGAGAGAGCTCCAACATACTTGACCTCTTCCTCACAACTAATCCTTCTGCTTACTCTGTTAATCTTTTCTCTCCGTTGGGCTCCTCCGATCACAACCTTATTACCTTAACCTGTCCTATCACTCCGGTACGGCCTGTGGACCCTCCAGAGAAACGTCGTCTGTGGCATTTTGGAGCCGCAGACTGGGAGGCCCTCAGGCAGTACTTCTTTGATTTTCCCTGGAATGATTATTGCTTCCATGGCCGTGAGCCATCTGAGTGTGCCTTGCGCATTACGGAGATTATTCTCTCGGGCATGGAAGCATACATTCCTTTCTCATATCCTTCGACTAATGCAAGAAAGCCTTGGTTTAATCACGCTTGTTCTAATGCTGTCCGCAACAAGGAGAGGGCCTACAAAAGGTACCGGAGCCAACCCACCCCTGAATCACATCATCTTTACGCTTCTGCCCGGAATCGTGCTAAGTCTGTTCTTCGCTCTACTAAAAATAATTTCATCCATACTAAATGCTCTCAACTCTGCAACTCGAATTCTTCCCGCTCCTTCTGGCATCTTGCCAAAAATCTTTCTAACAACTTTACCTCATCATCCTTCCCTCCTCTTTTCTACTCTGATGGTTCTGTAGCCATTTCTTCTACTGATAAAGCAGATCTCTTCGCACAGACTTTCTCCTCCAATTCTACCTTAGACGATTCCGGTGCTGTTCCTCCATCACTTCCCCCCTCTGACTTCCTCATGGCTGACATTAAAATTTCTTCAGTTGATGTATTTTCTGCCATCACTGGCCTCAGTACTAACAAGGCATATGGGCCTGATGGGGTCCCTCTTGTTGTTCTCAAGAACTGTGCTTCTGTGCTTACACCCTGCCTAGGCAAACTCTTTCATCTTTGTCTGTCAACTTGTACCTTTCCTTCTTGCTGGAAGTTTGCTCTCATTCAGCCAGTCCCAAAGAAGGGTGACCACTCCCAACCCTCCAACTATCGTCCAATTGCTTTAACGTCCTGTATTTCAAAAATTTTCGAGTCAATTCTTAATAGAAAAATTTTAAGGCATCTTTCCTATCACAACCTTCTTTACGATCGTCAGTATGGGTTCCGTCAGGGACGCTCCACTGGCGATCTTCTCACCTACCTTTCAGACTCCTGGTCATCCTCCTTTCGGGACTTTGGCGAAAGCTTTGCCATTGCACTTGACATCTCAAAGGCTTTCGATCGAGTCTGGCATAAATCTTTAATTTCCAAACTGCCCTCCTACGGCTTCTATCCTTCTATCTGTGCCTTCATCGCTAGCTTCCTTTCTGGTCGTTCTATAGCCGCTGTTATAGACGGCCATCGTTCTTCTCCTAGATCTATCAACAGTGGTGTTCCTCAGGGCTCTGTCCTATCACCAACTCTCTTCCTTTTATTCATCAATGATCTTCTAAGCTGTACATCAAACCCTATCCACTCATATGCTGATGACTCCACCCTTCACCTTTCCATTCGGTTCCCGCAACGCCCATCTCAACAGTTACTTCAACAAACAAGGGATGAGGCTATGGCACACCTAATGTCTGACTTGGCTCGTATCTCTGACTGGGGTAAAAATAATATGGTTGTCTTTAATGCATCTAAGACTCAGTTCTTACACCTTTCAACCCGACAAAATCTTCCACAGGTATACCCACTAATGTTTAATAATATTCAGCTTAATCCTACATCATCCTTGAACATGCTTGGGGTTTCATTTACTCGGGACTTATCTTGGAAAGATCATATTACATCTCTTGTAAAATCTGCTTCCAAGAGATTGGGTGTGCTAAGCCGACTCCGCTCTTTCTTTACCCCTGCACAATTGTTGACTCTATACAGGGGTTTTATCCGCCCCTGTGTGGAGTACAACTCTCATGTGTGGGGAGGCTCCCCTCATACAGCTCTTCTCAATAGGGTGGAGTCAAATGCTTTTCGTCTCATTAACTCTCCTCCTCTTACTGACTCCCTTCAACCTCTGTCTCTTCGCCGCACTGTTGCATCTTTATCTCTTTTCTATCGCTACTTTAATGGTCACTGCTCCTCTGAACTGTCTGCTTGCATTCCTCCACCTCTACGACGGGCGCGTAGCACCCGTCTGGGAGCAGACTCTCCTCCTTTTTCTGTCCAACTCTCTAATGCAAGAATTAACCGTTACTCCCAGTCTTTCATTTATGCAACAGGTCAACTCTGGAACTGTCTCCCTCTGTCTGTATTTCCTGGTGCCTATGATCTCCAGTCTTTCAAACGCAGTGTGTCCAGGCATCTCAAAATGATCGGATCTTGAATTTGGCTTTCTATTGTATTTTGTTTTTCTCTTGGAGGGAACTGTTACTGCGGGCTCATGGCCTTTGGTTCCTTCTTCCTCGCATAAAAAAAAAAAAAAAAAAAAAAGTCTCACCCTGCCTCTCCAACATCACACTGCCCCTACAATCTCTCACCGTCTCTCCAGCTCCACGCTACCTTTCCAACCTCACCTTGCCTCTCGAACCTCACCCAGCCTCCCAGCCTCAGTCAACCTCTCAAACTCTTCAACCTCACCCTGCGTCTCAATATCTCCAACCTCACTCTGCCCGTCAGCCATTCCAACATCACCCGGCCCCTCAACATCACTCTGCCTCGCAACCTTTCCAACATCACCCTCTCTAATTTCACCCCTCAGTATCTCCAATATCACCCTGCCATTCCAGCCTCTCCCTGCCTCTCAACCTCACCCTATATCTAAACTTCATCCTGCCTCTCCAATCTCTGCCTGCATCTCAACATCACCTTGTCTGTCGAAACTCTCCCTGCCTCTTCAGCCTCTATCTGCCTGTCCAATTCCACGCTGCCTCTCAAACCTCTCCCTGTCTTGCCAGCCTCATCCAGCTTCTCAAACTCTCCAACAACACTCTGCTTTTTATACTCTCCATCCTCACTCTGCCCCTGAACTTCAACCTCACTATAACTCTCAGCCTCTCCAACTTCACCTTGCCTCTCACATCTGCAACCTCTTGCTACGTCTCCAGCCTCTCCTGCCTCTTGATCTTACTTTACATCTCCAACCCCACCCTGCCTCTCTAACCCTACTCTGTCTCTCATCCTCTCCCATTTCACCCTGCCTGTCAACCTCCCCCTGATCTCAACCAAACAATGCTTCTTCAACTTCTCCCTTTCCTTCCAACCTCTCACGACCTCTCCAAATCCACCCTGCCTCTCCAACCTCACCCTGTCTCTCTAATTTCACCCTACCTCCCCAACCTCACCCTGCCTCACCCTCCAACGTCTCCTGCCTCTCAGTCCCTCTAACCTCACTCTGCCTCTCAATCTCTCCAACATCACCATGCTCCTCAAACTCTACTTAACAACCTTACCCTTCCTCTCAGTCTCTCCATCCTCACCTTGTCTCACCCTTCCTTTCCAACCTCATCCTGTCTCTCCAACCTCTACTGCCTCTCAGCCTCGCCTGCCTCTCACAGTGACCCTGCCTTTTCAACTTCACCTTTTCTCTCAACCTTGCCGACCTCATTCTCCTCTCCAACCTAACTCTGCCTCTCCAAGATCTTCCTGCCTCTCCCCGTCTCTCCCACCTCACCTTGCCTCTCGAATCATACCCTGCCTCTCACCTCTAACCTCACCCTTCCCTTCAACCCTTCCAACCTCACCTTGCCTCTCAGCCTCTCCAACCTCACCCTGTCTCTCAACGTCTACAAACACTCCCTGCCTCTCCAGCCTCTCGCTGCCCTTCATCCTCACTTCATCCAACGTTTCCCTGCCTCCCAGCCTCACCTTGCCCCTCCAACCTCACTTTACAACCCCAACCCCAATCTCTACCAACATCTCCAGCAACATCCTGCCCCTCCACCCACATTGTCTCACTACTTCTTCAACCTCATCCAGCCTCCCCACCCTCTAATCACATCTTACCTCTCTAACCTCACTCTGAGTCTCCATCCTCATCCTGTCTCTCCAACCTCACCCTGCTTCTTCAACTTCTTCACTTGTCTCTAACCCCACCCTGCCTCCTCAACCCCTCCCTGCCTCTCAAACTCCACCCTGCCTCTCCAACCTCACACTGCCTCTCCAGCCTCTCCCTGTCTCTCACCATCAATCTACCTCTCAACCTCACACTACCACTCCATCTTGTCCCTGTAATTTAACCTTACCCTGCCTCTCCAATCTTACCCTTCCTCTCCAACCTCTCATTGCCTTTCCAACCTCACCCTTCCTCTTCAACCTTACCCTGCCTCTCCCACTTCGTCCAGTTGCTCAGCCCCTACAATTTCATCTTGCCATTCAATCTCTCGAACCTCATCCGGCCTCTGCAATCTCTCCCAACCCTTTGAACTCACCATACCTTTCCAGCCTCACACATTTTCTCATTCTCTCCATCCTAACCCTGCCTCTCCAACCTGTCCTCACACCTCCACCCATACCATGCCTCTCTAAGGTCACCCTGCCTTTCCAACCTTTCCCTGCCTCGAACTCAACCCAGTTTCTTCAACACCACCCTGCCTCTCCATCCTCACCCTGCGTCTCAACCTCTCCAACCTCCTCTGTATCTCAACTTCAACCTCACACTTCATCTCAACCTCTCCAGCCTCATCTTCCCCCTAAACCTCTCCAACCTCATCTGCCTCTCCAACCTCATCCTGCCTCTACAGCCTATCCCCGAACTTCCAACCTCACTCTGGCTCTCAACCTCTTCCTGCCTCTCACACCTGTCCCTACCACTCAACCTCAGCCTGCCTTTTCAACCTCACCCAACCTATCATTTTCTTCAACCTCACCCTGTCTCTTAATCTCTCCAACTTCACCCTGCCTTTGAACCTCTCCAACCTCGCTCTGCCTCTCAATCACCCCATCCTCACCCTGACCCTTAACCTGTCCATAACCACCCTTCCTCTTAACTTCCCGAAAGTCATCCTGCCTCTTGAACTTATCCTTGCTCTCAACCTCACCTTACCCGTCGAACCTCACCTTGCCTCTCAACCTCACTCTGCCTGTCCAACCTCTCCATTTACTCTCTAAGATCTCCCCATCTCTCCAACCTAACCCTACCTCTTCAATCTCACTCTGCCTCTCAATACTCACCCTGCCCCTCAACCAGTCTAACATCACCCTGCCTCTCAACCTCTCCAACTTCACTCTGCCTTTCAAGCCTCTCCAACCACACCTGTCTCTAAAGCTCTTCAACCTCACCCTGCCACTTCATCCTCGCCATACCTCTTGAACTTAATCTGCCTCTCAAACTCATTTTGTGTCTCATCCTCATCCTGAGTCTCAACTCACCCTGCCTCTCAACCTCACCCTGCCTCTCAATCTCACCATGCCTCTCAACTTCACTCTGCCTCTGTAACCTCACCCTGCCTCTCACCCTCTTCATCCTCACCCTGCACCTCAGCCTCTGCAACGTTATCCTGCTTTTCAACTTCTCCAATCTCATCCTTTCTCTCAAACCTCACCCTACATCTCCAACCTCATCTTGACTTTCAACCTCTCCTAACTCATCCATCTTCTCCAGCCTCACTCTGCCTTTCGAACCTCACCCTGCCACCCTAACTTCGCCCAGCCTCTCCAAGATGTCCCTGCCTCTACCTCCCTCTCCAACCTCACCCAGCCACTCTGCTCCCCAACCACTGCAACCTCACCCAGCCACTCAACCTTTCCAGTTTCACCCTTCCTCTCAACCTTTCCATCCTCACCCTGCCCCTCAATTTTTCCCGTCTCACCCTACCACTCAACATCTCAACTTCGTCCTTGCCTCCCAGTTTCCTCCTTCCACTCCAAACTCTCCCTACTTCTCAGCCTCACCCTACCGCTCCAACCTCACTGTACCTCTCCAAATGATTTCTGCCTCAACCTCTTCAACCTCATCCGGCCTCCCCAACCTCACGCTACCTCTCCACCCTCACCCTTTCCCACAACCTCTCCAAACACACTCTGGTTCTCCAACCTCACCCTTCTTCTCCAACGTCACCAAGGACGGTGTCAAATGGGTCATCGCTTACTAACACAATTAGCAGAAAGAGAAGGTATAGTCATTTATAATTATCTTATATTCGTTTAGGTATTGATGACTGTCCCCTGCTTTACTTCCTTTACTTATAATTTGATACATTTTTTATCTGACACTATTAATATATTCAGCTGTAACTTAAGACTAACACTAATTACAATCAATCCCTCCCCCCTCAAAGGAAATTCCGGTAGAGTCCCTCAACCTCACTCTGCTCCACCCATCCTCTCCAGCCTTACCCTGCCTCTCTTTTCCTCTCCAACCTCACAGTGTCTCAGTTTTCCTCTCCAGCTTCATCCTTCCTCTCCAGCCTCATCATGCCTCACCCTTCCTCTCCAACTGCACCCTCCCTCACCCTTCCTTTCCAGCCTTACCCTGCCTCACCCTTCCTCTCCAGCCTCACCCTGCCTCACCCTTCCTCTCCAGCTTCATCTTGCCTCACCCTTCCTCTCCAGCCTCACCCTGCCTTTTCCGTGCCCACACAACGGGTAGGTAGGGAAGATGGGAAGATCTTCCATTTTTACTTTCGTTACTCGAGTAGCCAGGTGTACCTGGAAGTCTCAACAGTGGTAATGTACCCCCTCCTGATGGTACGTCAGGTGTTTTCAGATACAGTCATTGCAATTCTCTGTCTGTCTGTCTCTGTCTCTGTCTGTCTGTCTGTCTGTCTGTCTGTCTGTCTCTCTCTCTCTCTCTCATTGCATTTTCATATATGTCTTCTAGTAGTGTATTCTCCCTCTTCCCATTTTATCCCAATCGTTTGTCTTGTCTTTAATGGTGTCCTCTTTCTTTCTCCTATTTTGATCTTTTTTCCTTTCATATCATATTCTTTTTCTATACTCGTATTCTTCTCGCACAATCTTTTTATCTATTCGCCTCTAATCCTTCGTCTCCTGTCCATCTTCTTTTACAATATTCCTTGCATCATTTTTTCCTTCTCGTGTGTTCTTTCTCTTCTTCTTGGATCACCTCGTTTATTTTTCATACTTCCTTGTTACTACATAATTAATATAATTTTCTAAGAACTGTATCTTTCGGGGAGTACTAGTTTAGTCTCTCTCTCTCTCTCTCTCTCTCTCTCTCTCTCTCAACTTCGAAATTGGTAGAGGAGCTTTTTAATTATCCTAGATGGCTGGTCGAGATATGAAGCATTGAGCCTTTCGGGTACGTCATCCCATACCTTCCTCTTTTTATCCAAGAGAGAAGCTGCTGTCGAGAGAGAGAGAGAGAGAGAGAGAGAGAGAGAGAGAGAGAGAACATTGGACGGATTATGCTGTGCGTGAAGGCCTGAGGTTGCTGTGTGGTTGAGCATAAAACGTATATACTTCAAAATAACAGAAGTCGAGAGGGAATGTGAGATAGATGAATAAGTATGTGGTCGTTGTTTGTTAGGGCTGAAAAGAACTATGTGTGAAGAAGACTAGGGTACATCTGGTGACGAGACTATAAGCGTGTTGACAAGAAATGTGCATGAGTGAAAGGGAGTGAACCAGAAACGAAGTAGTGTGCAGGAGTGCCATGAGTGTGTGTGTGTGTGTGTGTGTGTGTGTGTGTGTGTGTGTGTGTGTGTGTGTGTGTGAGAGAGAGAGAGAGAGAGAGAGAGAGAGAGAGAGAGAGAGAGAGAGAGAGAGAGAGACAAGACCAACCAACCAACCATTTCTCCTCACCAAGACACTTACAGAACAATATCGCTCTTTTCGAAGCAGAAATTCTCCGTTTTCTCAGTCGCTCACAAAACAAGCAGCCTCGTTCTCAGACAATACGAGGAATTAACTGCCTGCAAAATGGCGCATCGATGGGAGACAGGTCAGGTACACGGAATTTTTGAACTTTCATTAGGAACGCGTTATGGGTGATGGCGAAGTTGCAGAGATAACATGACGTAGGCTCTTACACGACAGTTTATTAAACTTTCTGTTCTTACTGGTCCTAATACTAGTAAGGTGTCCTAACAGGGCTTCTTCTGTTGTTCTCAAGAACTTTGTTACCGCACTGACACCTTCCATAGGTAAACTCCCTCACCTTTGGCTGTCAACTTGAACCTTTCCTTCATGCTGGAAAATTTCTTTCTTTCAGCCTGTCAAAAAGAAAGGCCACCATCCCCAAGCCTGTAACCATCGCCTAATCGCTATAATCTCCCCTATTCCTTAAGAATTTGAATTTATCCTTATCAGGAAGATTTTTGACCTTCCTAACCGCCGGTATGGCTTTTGCCAGAGACGATCATCTCATCTTTCTCACTCTTGATCGTCCTTCTTTCGAAGATCAGGTAAACCCTTCAACATTTGACATGTCAAGGTTTTTTGACAGGGAGTAGCACAAATTCTTATTTTTCTCTTTTCTTACAATTCCCATCTTTCAATCTGTACCTTTATCTCTAGCTTCGCATCTGTCGTTTTATAGCTGTTGGAGTTGATGTTCATTGTTCTTCCAAAGATACAAAAAGTGGTGTTCCCCAGGGTTTTGTCATGTCACTCACTTCATTTAACGAATGATGCTGTGAGCTGCAGTTTTAGCCCTAAGAACTCATTACTGACGACTCGACCCTTCTCATTTTCACCTGCTTCTCATAACCTTCATCACATAATTTACTTCAGCACACAAAGGATTAATCTATGGTACATCCAATTCCTGGAAATTGGATATTATGTATGACTAGAGTAAAACACACGTTGCCTTTTTGCTACACCCACAGTGGCTGCTAAAAAGAGTCTTTGTTCCTCACAGTGTCACTCACTCACTCATTCTTTCCTGACTAAGTTACTGCACCATTTTGAATGATGGAGTGCAGATCTTGCAGGGGAGGACGGGAGGTGTTGCTTTCGCTCGAAAAGCGAAGGTTTGCGCAACAGTTAAAACCCATCTGGATCAGGTGTGAGGTCCGCCCTCATGAGAGGGTGGGGGGAGCCCCACTGGTATGCATGTAAATAGTTTTGACGCAATGGCCGCGATACTTGGAAATCGGTAAACCTCCACCCAGGCCAGGTTTCAGGCAGAGTGGCTTCCATATGGGACGACCCTCAAGGAGGAGGGTGCGTCGGAGGTCTTGGAAAACATCAGTATGCATACCAATAGTTTCGTACGTACCGACATGAAAGTTTACACAATGGTGCACATCGACCCGAGCTAGGTATTTACCATGGTGGGACTCCCATGCCCCCCACAGTGGGATGGCTTATGGTAGGGCAGTAACATTGTCATTAACCAGGGAAAACGCATTTTGGACATTAATAAGCTTCCAACAGAACCAGGAATTAGGCAAGGTGGGAATCTCAAAAGCTGTCCCCATTGGGTTGGATTGCCCCAGGGAGACCTGGGCAATGCCAGTATGAATGGCCATACTTTTATTTTCACCTAAGGAAAACAAAATTTGCAGAGTGGTAGATACACCAGGTTTTAGGCAGGGTGGGATTTCTCCGTCCTCGTGGACGGAGGGGAGGGGGTAAGTAGTTTGTTAATTTTATCCAAGAGCATGAAGTTTTGCATAGTGGTAGACCTCCACCTCCACTAGGGTATCGGCATGGTGGGACCTCCAAGAGGCAGGAGGTGGCCCCCAGTGGTTCCTGGGAACATTGTTATGCACCATCTTCACGCCACACCATCATCTTCTAACACTACACCACCATCACTGTATATCACGCCACCATCTCTCCGCACTAGAGTACCATCACACCACATCACTATCACACCATACCACCATCACACCACATCACCATCACATCACACCACTATCACACCACACCACCACTATCACACCACATCACTATCACATCACACCACCATCACACCACATCACTATCACATCACACCACCATCACACCACACCACCACTATCATACCATGCCATTATCATAGCACAACACTGTCACACTAAAATTATTCCACAATATGCATAATAGTTAATTTGAAGGTTATTTTTAGACAAAGAATACTTTTTTAACAGCTCTGATTAAATTATAAGCTAATCATGGTGCAGAGGGCAAATTATGATACCTATATCATGATTATTAACATTTGGCAAAATAGCTAGAAATATACTGAATTAAAAATACGAGCTTATTTTTGGTCCGATAGCAAATTGCTGTTAGTGTTGTTAATGGCTGATGAACTGAAGCCCTCATTAGAAATCTGTTTTAATGCCGTCAGTTTTTGGAAATAAACATATTGAAAAATATTAGTAACTCTGCAGAGCTGCGAGAGAGCAGGCTGTTTTTTTTTTTTTTTTTTTTTTTTTGTGACCGACTCTGGGCATAGGCTTCACAGCCTGCTTTCAAGGCCCAGTAGTCCTCCTACACACCGCACACCTCTACATGTCACCACTTCGGCGCTAACACCCACCATCCATACTAAATACATGCTAGGGCTGTCTCATACAGGACTGGTGTATTGGTATTAAAGGTGGTATTTTTACATGTCGGCGGGCCTCCTGGCAGATCAGTAAAGTCTGATTTTATGAAATTCAAATCCTTAAACTGTTCCCTGCCTCAGCAGGATTTGAACCCGGGTCCGTCAGGACTGCAGGCCAACTCTCTACCGATTGAGCCACCACCGGTTGGTCAGATCAGATAGGGTTGGATGAGGCCTTTGTCTTACTGTGGACTGATGATGATGGCTGTTCTTTACATTTCATTACAAACTCAGAGTTTTTTTTATGAACACGATAACCTACATTCCTTAATAAAGAAGAATCACCTTCACAAGCAAAAACATGCTAATTATCCAGATACACTTGTTCTAAATGTCATCTTTAACCAGGTGATAGTAGGCTCACAATCAGTGCAGCTGCTTTGAATATTTTTTGTTTTCCCTGGGACAAATATTTTTTACTGAAGACCGTACATCAGATGTTGCATAAAGTTCATATTAATGTTGTAATAGTAAAATCAACAGGGTTGCACTTTCCTGAAACATTGCTGGGATTATTTTCAGTTGCATCAACCACTGTTTCAAATTAAGAAAACGGAAAATTCCTTTTCGAACACAGAATACTCTCCCAGCCCCTCTGTCTCCAGTAAGAAAATGGAGAATGTTTCAGATTCTTTTTCAAATACGTGTACACAGAACTCTCTCTCTCTCTCTCTCTCTCTCTCTCTCTCTCTCTCTCTCTCTCTCTCTCTCTAAGGGCTTAATCCCACTGTCTTGTCTCTGCTCCTCCCACTCCGTGTCCATATCTACAAGTCTGCGTCAGCGCCAGTGGATGATCTCCATTCCTGGTCCAAAATTATCGCCTTTCTCTCCAGTATTTTTCGTTTTTTTTTTTTTTATTAATGAGTTGGTCCGACAGTTATACGGTGTGGATTCGATGCGTATGGTGGGTGTGTTAATATGCAGGTATGGAACTGAGGTGGGATGAATGATGCTTAGTGGATTTATGAGATGACGATGAGGTAAGGATGTTGCTGTGGTGTGGATGAGGTAAGGTTGCTGCTGTGGTGTGGATAAGATTACTGGTGTGGTGGTGATGGGGTAAAGTTGTTGGTGTGATGTTCACGAGGTAAAGTTGTGTTTTTTTTTTTTTTTTTTTTTTTAATGCGAGGAAGAAGGAACCAAAGGCCATGAGCCCGCAGTAACAGTTCCCTCCAAGAGAAAAACAAAATACAATAGAAAGCCAAATTCAAGATCCGATCATTTTAAGATGCCTGGACACACTACGTTTGAAAGACTGGAGATCATAGGCAGCAGGAAATACAGACAGAGGGAGACAGTTCCAGAGCTGATCTGTTGCATAAATGAAAGACTGGGAGTAACGGTTAACTCTTGCATTAGAGAGTTGGACAGAAAAGGGATGAGAGTTTGCTGCCAGACGGGTGCTACGTGCCCGTCGTCGAGGTGGAGGAATGCAAGCAGACAGTTCAGAGGAGCAGTGACCATTAAAGTAGCGATAGAAAAGAGATAAAGATGCAACAGTGCGGCGAAGAGACAGAGGTTGAAGGGTGTCAGTAAAAGGAGGAGAGTTAATGAGACGAAAAGCCATTGACTCCACCCTATTGAGAAGAGCTGTATGTGGGAAGCCTCCCCACACATGAGAGTTGTACTCCACACAGGGGCGGATAAAACCCCTGTATAGAGTCAACAATTGTGCAGGGGTAAAGAAAGAGCGGAGTCGGCTTAGCACACCCAATCTCTTGGAAGCAGATTTTACAAGAGATGTAATATGATCTTTCCAAGATAAGTCCCGAGTAAATGAAACCCCAAGCATGTTCAAGGATGATGCAGGATTAAGCTGAATATTATTAAACATTAGTGGGTATACCTGTGGAAGATTTTGTCGGGTTGATAGGTGTAAGAACTGAGTCTTAGATGCATTAAAGACAACCATATTATTTTTACCCCAGTCAGAGATATGAGCCAAGTCAGACATTAGGTGTGCCATAGCCTCATCCCTTGTTTCTTGAAGTAACTGTTGAGATGGGCGTTGCGGGAACCGAATGGAAAGGTGAAGGGTGGAGTCATCAGCGTATGAGTGGATAGGGTTAGATGTACAGCTTAGAAGATCATTGATGAATAAAAGGAAGAGAGTTGGTGATAGGACAGAGCCCTGAGGAACACCACTGTTGATAGATCTAGGAGAAGAACGATGGCCGTCTACAACAGCGGCTATAGAACGACCAGAAAGGAAGCTAGCGATGAAGGCACAGATAGAAGGATAGAAACCGTAGGAGGGCAGTTTGGAAATTAAAGATTTATGCCAGACTCGATCGAAAGCCTTTGAGATGTCAAGTGCAATGGCAAAGCTTTCGCCAAAGTCCCGAAAGGAGGATGACCAGGAGTCTGAAAGGTAGGTGAGAAGATCGCCAGTGGAGCGTCCCTGACGGAACCCATACTGATGATCGGAAAGAAGGTTGTGATAGGAAAGATGCCTTAAAATTTTTCTATTAAGAATTGACTCGAAAACTTTTGAAATACAGGACGTTAAAGCAATTGGACGATAGTTGGAGGGTTGGGAGTGGTCACCCTTCTTTGGGACTGGCTGAATGAGAGCAAACTTCCAGCAAGAAGGAAAGGTACAAGTTGACAGACAAAGGCGAAAGAGTTTGCCTAGGCAGGGTGTAAGCACAGAAGCACAGTTCTTGAGAACAACAGGAGGGACCCCATCAGGCCGATATGCCTTGTTAGTACTGAGGCCAGTGATGGCAGAAAATACATCAACTGAAGAAATTTTAATGTCAGCCATGAGGAAGTCAGAGGGGGGAAGTGATGGAGGAACAGCACCGGAATCGTCTAAGGTGGAATTGGAGGAGAAAGTCTGTGCGAAGAGATCTGCTTTATCAGTAGAAGAAATAGCTACAGAACCATCAGAGCAGAAAAGAGGAGGGAAGGATGATGAGGTAAAGTTGTTAGAAAGATTTTTGGCAAGGTGCCAGAAGGAGCGGGAAGAATTCAAGTTGGAGAGTTGAGAGCATTTAGTATGGATGAAATTATTTTTAGTAGAGCGAAGAACAGACTTAGCACGATTCCGGGCAGAAACGTAAAGATTATGTGATTCAGGGGTGGGTTGGCTCCCGTACCTTTTGTAGGCCTTCTCCTTGTTTCGGACAGCATTAGAACAAGCATGATTAAACCAAGGCTTTCTTGCGTTAGTCAAAGGATATGAGAAAGGAATGTATGCTTCCATGCCCGAGAGAATAACCTCCGTAATGCGCAAGGCACACTCAGATGGCTCACGGCCATGGAAGCAATAATCATTCCAGGGAAAATCAAAGAAGTACTGCCTGAGGGCCTCACAGTCTGCTGCTCCAAAATGCCACAGACGACGTTTCCCTGGAGGGTCCACAGGCCGTACCGGAGTGATAGGACAGGTTAAGGTAATAAGGTTGTGATCGGAGGAGCCCAACGGAGAGAAAAGATTAACAGAGTAAGCAGAAGGATTAGTTGTGAGGAAGAGGTCAAGTATGTTGGAGCTCTCCCCAAGGCGGTCAGGGATACGGGTAGGGTGCTGTACAAGCTGCTCTAGGTCATTAAGGATAGAAAAGATGTAGGCTTGTTCACCAGGTGGATCCGTGAAAGGAGAGGAGAGCCAAAGTTGGTGGTGAACATTGAAATCTCCAAGAATGGAGATTTCAGAGAAAGGAGAAATGGACAGAATGTGTTCCATCGCAGAAGTAAGATAGTCGAAGAATTTTTGATAGTCAGTAGAATTAGGGGATAAGTAAACAGCACAGATATATTTAGTCAGAGAAGGACAGGAAAGCCGAAGCCAGAGTGTGGAGAATTCAGAAGAATCAAGTTCAGGAACACGAGAGCAAGATAAGTCGTTGCGTATGTATACACGACAGCTACCTTTGGCTTTGAAATGAGTATAGAGAAAGTAGGAGGATACAGAAAAGGGTTTGCTGTCAGTTGCCTCAGACAGCTGAGTCTCCGTTAGAAAAAGAAGGTGAGGTTTAGAGGAGGAGAGGTGGTGCTCAACAGAGCGAAAGTTAGATGAAAGGCCGCAAATGTTGCAGAAATGAAGAAGAAGAGAGTCAGACAGTGGTTCCAGGCACCTCGAGTCGTCACCGGGAGAGGGGCAGATGGCGAGAGCATTTATGGTCCCCCCCCCTGGGGACTCCGAGGCTGGGTGAATTGACGCCATTTTTGGTGAATTTTGAATAGGATGTGTAGTGTGTACTGTGCATGTAGTTTGGTGAAGAAAGTTAGATAAATTTGTACTGGAGAGCATGCTGGCCTACTCTCTGTGTAACTGAGACACTGAAAAAGTTCAGCAAAGGGGGATGGTCAGGAACTAGTCCTGAGGGCTGACGAAACGGGAGCTCCAGCACTCCCTGTCATCAGCTTTCCATCCACCTCGGGAGTACTGGCCTGCTCGACTGGTGCTACAGTGGTGTGGATGAGGTAATGTTGTTGGTGTGGTGTGGCGTTAATGAGATAAGGTTGTTGGTACGGGGTGGTATTGATGAGGTAAGGTTGTTGGTGTGGATTGATGTTGATGAGGTAAGGTTGTTGGTGTGGTGTGGATGAGATAAGGTTGTTGGTGTGTTGTTTGTGTGGTGTAGTGTTGATGAGGCAAGGTTGTTGGTGTGGTGTGGTGTGGATGAGGTAAGGTTGTTGGTGTGGTGTTGTCAGGACTCCACAATATCATATTACAGTACATAATAGCTGCTAGCATACATAGGTAATCTAGAGATTAAGTCAAAGTCATGGCTAAGGCGTGCAGGAAGTGATGTTTGCACTCTCAGCAGGAATGCCACACACAGCAACAATAGGCCACAGACAGCACCTCGTGTTGCCTGATGGGAAAGTCCCCCCAAATCAAGAAAATTCTGCTCAACCGTTCAGCGCACGTGACACAAACTCTCCTATATGAGAGAGAAGGAATTAGGAAGTAGAAGGAGACAGGAGATCGAGGGAGAATGGGGTCTAGACTTTAGAGAGAAAAACGGTGGGAAAAAAGGGGCAGGCTCGCGAAGTTAGCAAGCATAAAACGCATTCACCTCACGATGCTGTTGAGACATACTTAGTATAAATTTGGAGATATCACCTTTGAAGAAAATTAAGCTACCAACCCCAATACTAATCTTTATCTTCTGTCATCGACTACAAGTAAAATACAGTAAGATTATCTTCTATAAAACTACTGACTGTCTACTACAGTTCAGCTATGACTACAATAAATATAATCAATTACAAGTCTGATATAATATTTGGTGGTCGCGAAAGTGCGAACCACGCCTACGACTTTGCAAGTCTACGAGTTTACGAGTCTACGAGTCTAAAGTTGAGTCTATATTGTCAAGATAAAAACAAACAATACTACAAGTCAAGCCACACGACGCCTCACAACTTTATATTGGCAATGGTTTGACAATAAATTGTTACAACCAATCTTCCAATTTCTACGCAAGTCAACAATTGGAGAACCAATGAACTACAACTATCTACACTTTAACGTTGTACAAGAAATCACATACAAATCTACGATCAAGTAAACACAAACTGAACTGAAGGGAGAGTGCTGACTCACAACCCATCACCACATCAACCCCTAACCCCACACTTCTCCCCAAACTACCTTCCATCTCCACCACCACCACGCTGAGGCAGGGGTGAACAGGTCAAACTATGACAAAGCAACTTTCAGAGCCCTCACACACCACTCATCTCACTCAACGTTACTCACTCAACATTACTCATCGTTATTCATTTACTCTCCAAAGCTACCAAAGTGAGAAGTCGACGTTGTGTTGTGCTAGCGTTGTTGAGAGCATCTTCACACGTTAATCAATCTTGATCTACAACCACGGCCCTGAGTGACCGAGAGTGACATCATTCTACCTCCAAAGTGGGTGAATATACTTTTAGCTTATTTTTCCCAGAGCAAAAACATAGTAACAAACACCACTTCATCTATATAATGCTTTATGTACAAACATCTTCTTCACTTATTTGTATTAAGTCCATTACTCATTACTATTACAATCAATAACAGTTATTACAATATATATATATATATATATATATATATATATATATATATATATATATATATATATATACTTTATATCTTCCATTTATTAATATTCATTTTAGTTATCTATACAGTTAACACATATAGAAGTGTTTCATGACAACATTTCGAAGTACAATGAGTTTTTTATTTTAGTGCTTATTGATATGACGGAAATATTTTCATCACCACCAATTTTATTGCCAAATGAGACAGCATCTACATTACCCAGTGACGATTCACAGTTAGAAGAACAACAAGAAAACGTAACACACTTAGTTCCCCATGAACTAAAAATAAGGAAACAAACACATCACTCATTGATGATGATGCTGCTTCTTCAAAACCTTCCTCAGATGTAGACAGTGAAGATTTTAGCTGTGTCTTACACATCTATGAAAACATTCTCACAAGGGTTCACGGGTCAGGAAATACCTATCCAACTATCCCTTCCCAAAACGACAAGGGATTTCAAGTGAATTTAACGAAACAAACAAATAACATGGCTATCGGAGGTAATTCCACAGTTACAAATTCCCCTCCCCATTTCTATGTTTATAATGAGGACAAAAATCTCGCAAAATTCTCAGGCACAGAAAAGGATCACAGCAATGTCATGTCCCTTATAAATCAGTGCAAGCAACTCTTTGTTAAGAGACATATAACAGATGAAAATGAGAAGATAGCTGTTTTTTCTTCACGGATTAACCAAGAAAGATGTCCAGCTGGTGATCTACTCAGCTCTGATAAACTCTTACGAGCTCAGTCATATTACGAGTTTAAGACAGAATTCCTGAAATTTTCTGAAGGTATAAATTTCTTGCCAGGTATAATTCCAGAATTACATAAGATTGTGGATCTTATGAGAAAACATACAACCAATCCTGTCTTAGGTGAAATAACAGCAGATGTATCAACTATTAAGAGAAAATTGTTAGCTACTATGGAAAAATCAAACTGGGTAACAACTGATGGGAAGATGTCACCAGTGCATGTCGTAGACATCCTTGGTTATGTAGCTGCACTGTGTAAATTACCTGATAGGGTATTAAAGATAGCTAAAACAATACCATACACCCCAGGAATGTGTTTGTTAGATTTTATGAATGTGGTAGAGATGAATTGTAGCAAAGCAGGGGTGAGTGAATCACAACCCAATTCAACCAGAATGAGACTTACAGACACAGTGGCAGCCGCGAGTATTCCTAGAAAAGAACAAAATCGATCGTGACCCGAAAACAGACAAACCAAACAACCCCAGACATCGAGGCAACGATCACAAACACCAGGCCACAGACTGCCTCAAAAGTTTGCACATAGTCCAAGCAGAAATCGTGCCCAAGAAAAACCTAAATATGGAAAGTCATCTCGAGGGTCACATTCGAGAGAAAGGTCTGCTCTATGTTATTACTGTGTCAATCCTGGTCACACAAAAAATGAATATTATATTAAGAATAAAGAGGACAAGCAAAAGGCAAAAGGATATGAACCATACTGTAGGCACCACAAGTCGTCAGGGCACTGGACCTCAGACTGCAAAACAATTGGAAAACTGGTTTCTATTTTTTAGTCGGGGGAAGGGCAAGCCACGACAAAAAACGACCAACCATAAATAAAGCCAAGCCTAACGTGCACATAGAAGGTATGATTGGAAATGAGTGTATCTTGGTACCCGCTTCATGTGAAGATCAAATCATTTCACATTTTTTAGATACAGGCTCTCCAGTGAATTTCATAACACAAGAGGAATTAGAGAGGATTTTCAGAAAAAAAGAAGAAAGTAACTTTCTTGAAGGAAGCTGATTTAGACTTATATGCTGTAGATGGCAAACAAATAGCCGTAAAGGGCATGATACAGTTAGACATAAGTTTTACAGAGACTACGAGACCAATCTCTGCTATTTTCTATATAATTGAAAATTTAACAATATCAGCTAACATGTTATTAGGTTTGAGAACTACGAGGAGAAAATATAATTTTACTCCCACACATGAATGGGGTAGATTACAATAATGAATTCATAGAGGAATTACCATCAGAACTTTCACCCATCAATAGTAGAAATTCAAATGAGTTGGAACTATCAAATGACTAAACAAAAATACTCATTCGGACAAGGGTACACAAGGGACTCACACCGTCCCTCCCATCCCCCCATCCCCTCTACCTAGAGACAGAAGTGACAGTAAAGCAGCAGTACTAATACCCGCCCATCTCACCAATGATGTAGTTATTCCGCCTAACTCATATATGAAAGTCACCATAAGAAGTAAACTGAAGAATAGTACTGTTCTTGTCTTGGAAGAATTATGTAGAGTGAAAGGACTCTCGGTGGAAAACGCATTATGTCAGGTGAATAACGATGGGGAAACTCATGTGTTCCTAATTAATCAGATGAATGGGGAAGGACACATAAAAAAAAGGGGACTTGTCTATGCAGCTTAGAGACATGTCATGCTCCCATACGGGAAATAACCATAGCTGGAACTTCAAGTAAGATAAACTCTACGGACAGAGAATGCATAAAGAATTTGATTCACTCAGGACAATTTGATGAAAATGATCTCCTAGATTTATTACAGAAACATCGACAAATTGTAGCATTACCTGGAGAACAATTAGGGTGTATTATCCTGATTAAACACAAGATTAACGTGCATCCGGACACACAACCAATATAAACCAGCCTATAGAGTAGCGCTCACAACGTACCCTTGCAAATCAATACGTTGAGGAAATGCTAAAACTGGGTATCATTGTGCCATCTGTCTTCCCGGACCAGGACTGACCAAAAGATGATGACTAAGGACCGAACAAAGGATATGGTACTGATGGCAACATGGATTGTAAGGGGTGCAAATGATGAGGTGAAAGAGAGATTGTCCAGGTGCTTGAGGGTGCGAAATGGGATGTATGTGGATTAACTGAAACTAAATGGTGAGGTAAGAGTGTAGAGAATGAGAGAATGGATGGGATATATGTGCGGAACAAGGTGAGAATGAGAGAGGAAAAGAAGGAGTGTGAATTGTTGTGAGTAACAGATGGAAGGAGAATATCAGTTGGCTCAAGGATTGTGTGGGTAAGATTGAAAGCTGAACTACAAATGTGGGCGATTGTGTGCGTGTATGCGTCAACCCAAGATCGTGCAAGAAGAATAAGAGAAGAGTTCTGGACAAATGTCGAAGTGTGCATGAAAAAGTTTGAAAGGAACTAAAGAGTGTTTCTGACTGGTGATATGAACAGTAGGGAATGTGATGGTAGATGGAGTAGTTGGTGAGTGGGGTGCGCCTGCCGAGATAGATGAGAATGGCAGTGCTTCAGTGGACATTTGTGCTGGGAGGGGGTTGGTGATAGCCAATACTCTCTTCAGGCACAAAATGATCCACAGGTATACATGATGAGTGATGAGAAGGGTGCGTGGTGAACTGAATGAAAGGAAGGCAATGATTGATTATGTGTGTGTGGATAAAAGGATGCGAAGGTGTGTAATGGATGCAAGAGCAGATGGAGGTTGGGCGAGCAGACTTTCTGACCACCACCAAGTGGTGGTCAGAATCAAGGTCCAAGTAAAGTGAAGAAATAGACGAAGGGAAGGACGGGAGGAAAGAGTAGATGCAAGGAGAGTGGAAATGTTATAAGAGGATGAGAAAAAGGCAGAATATAAGAGAGAAATGGAGGAAGGATTGGGCAAATATGGATTGGAGCAGATGGGGGATGTGGAAGGTGTGTGCAAGATATTCACAGACAAAAACTGTGCAGCATGTGAGTTGGTGTGTGGGATGAAGAGAAGATGAAAGGGGGTGCAAGGAATAGCATGGTGGAACGAAGAGGTGAAAGAGGCTGTGGCACAAAAGAAGAAAGCATATAATGAATGGATAAGAAACAGGGGTGTGAAAGAAGTTGAGAGACGAGAGAGAGAGTTATATATAGAAAGGAAGAGAGAGGTGAAAAGAATAGTAAGAGAGAGTAAGAAGAGAGTAGATAAAGAATTGGGAAGGAATATGAGTGTAAAATGGAGGGACTGAAAGAGAATGTTCTGGAAAGAGGTAGAGTTAGGGTGGCAATGAAGATAGTCGGGGAGTGAAAGATGAAAATGGTAGATTACTAGTGGAGAAGGGAGAAAAAGTGAGCAGATGGAGAGAAAACTTTAAGGAATTGTTGAACACTGAGAATGAAAGTAATGCGAGTATGAGTGGCTGGGGAATGGCTGGGAAAAGGAGAGAGGTGAGAAGACAGGAAGAAATCAGTAGGATGGAAGTTGTGGAAGCAATGATGAATGTTAAAATAGGGAAAGCCCCAGGAATTGATGGAGTGTGTGGTGAAATGCTGAAGCATGGGAGGAGTTTAGTAGTAGAATGGATGTGGAAGATGTGCAGATTGGCCTGGGAGGAAGGTAGAGTCCCGGAGGATTGGAAGTCGGTTATAATTATTCCCTTGTACAAACGAAAAAGGGAAAAAGAAGTGTGTGGTAATCATAGGGGCATTTGTCTTCTTAGTGTAGTAGGAAAAGTATATAGTAGAATACTTAATGACACAGTTAGGGAAATAACACAGGAAATAGTTGGAGAAGAACAGGGAGGTTTTAGGAAGGGAAGAGGTTGTGTAGATCAGATATTCATTCTTAGATCTTTAGTGGCAAAGTTTCTAGAGAAGGGAAAGAAGTTGTATGTGGCCATCATGGATTTGCAAAACGCATATGACAGGGTGGATAGACAAGGATTGTGGAAAGTATTAAGAATATATGGAGTAGATGGGAAGTTGTTGAATGCTGTGAAGAGTATGTATGAGGGTGCTAAGGCTGCAGTGCGTGTGGATAGTGAACTGAGTGAATATTTCTATTTGAAGGTTGGGTTGAAACAGGGATGTGTCATGTCTCCATGGTTGTTCAATCTGTACATGGATGGGGTTATAAAAGAGATTCAAGGTAGGGCAGTGGATGTTGGAGTGGCCCTAGTGAGAGAGGGCATTGTTTGAAAACTCTCTGTACTGTTGTTTGGAGATGATACTCTGTTGTTAAGTGAAGACGAAAGGGAGCTGCAAGGCTTGGTGGACGAGTTTGGGAGAGTGTGTAAGAAACAGAATCTAAAGGTGAATGTAGGGAAGAGTAAAGTTATGGTCTTCGAGAGAGGTGAAGTCAATGAACCTACAGTGAGGTTGGATGGTGAGGAAATGGAAAATGTGAGTACGTTTAAGTACTTGGGAAGTGTGATGAGTAAGGACAGAAGTTTGGAGGGTGAAGTGCTTGAAAGGGTACAACAAGGAAGAAAGGTTGCTGGTTCCTTGAAAGCAGTGATAAGAAACAGGGAAGTGAGCATGGAAGTGAAAAAGTTACATGTCAGTATTGTGATACCAACTGTGGCTTATGGAAGTGAAGCTTGGACCTTGTTGGAGGGACAGAAGTGAAGACTGAGAGCAGTGGAAATGAGTTATTTGAGAGAAGCCTGTGGAGTCACATGGAGAGACAGACTGACAAATGAGGATGTGAAGGAGCATTGTGGTGTGGATGTGGATGTGATAGGATGCGTTAGGAGAAACACACTGAGGTGATTTGGCCATGTGGAAAGGATGGAGAATAAGAGACTGACGAGGAGAGTGTATAAGAGTGAGGTGGAGGGGAAAAGTGGGAGGTGGAGGCCAAAGATGAGATGGAGGGATGGAGTGAAGAGGTAAATGAAGTGAGAGGTGTGTGAGCTGGGAGCATGTCAGTGAAATGGCGGGGGACATGGCGACGTGGAGGCGATTTGTTTGTGGCCACCCCGTATGGGATTAAGGCGTCTGGCAATAGATAAAATAGACTGTCTCCCCGTAGAATGCCCCATTATTTTTCGTGCCCAAACGAAACGGAGAAATGCGTGTGGTAGTAGATTTCCGTAAATTGAACCAACACAATCCCAGACAGGTTTCCTATGCCATTGTTAAGTGACGTGCAAAATATTGGACCAGAAAATAATGTATTTTCCACAATCGATTTGCTTAATAGCTACTATCAAATAAGCCTTGATCGAAAAACATGCAAATACACTGCTTTTTCCACAAATACAGGGCATTGCCAATATAAACGAATGCCGATGGGGTTAAGGCCAATGTCAGGCACATTTCAAAGATTAATGAATTACGTATTGTCTGGAATGCTAGGAAGGGGAATATTTGTCTACTTGGACGACATCATAATTGCAACACACACCATAGATGAACATCTACAGAAATTGGACCAGCTCCTACATAAACCTGCTGATGCTGGGTTAAAAATTAAGCTGTCTAAATGCAAATTTTGCTTTAAGGAAATAAAATTCTTAGGCCACAGATTAGATGCAGAAGAGATCCACACGTCTGAGGACAAAGTACAAGCAGTAAGAGATTTCCCTGAACCCACATATGCAGATGAAGTAAGACAATTTTTGGGCCTGGCGGGATATTACAGACCCTTCATTAAGCAATTCTCTCATATAGCACAACCGTTATTCATTCTACTAAAAAAGGATGCTGTATTCCATTGGGGAGAGGAACAAAAACTAGCATTTAATGAATTAAATTATAAACTTACAGGTGCACCTTGCTTGGCCTGTCCTAATTTCACAAAACCATTTATAATTTGCACAGATGCATCGCTTAAAGGATTAGGGGCCGTACTGATGCAAGAAGATACCGTGGAAAAAATCAGCCAATTGCATTCGCTAGCTGACAAATGAAAGGTGCAGAGAAAAATTATTGCACTACAGACCTAGAAGCACTTGCAGTGGTCTTTGCATTACAAAAGTTTTGAGATTTGGTATATGGTTACGTAATTAACCTATTCACCGACCATAAACCACTCGTGGGGATGTTCCAAGAAAAACTCCTCTCTGCGAGGAGAGCAAGATGGAAATGTACGGTTGAAAACTATAATGTACATATTCACTACATAGAAGGCAAAATACATTTAGTCGCTGAAGAACAATCTAGGAACCCGACAACAATTCATGTCGCAACATTAGGTCTCAAGGGAAACATCACAAACCATGATGAAATCTCGAAAGCACAGAGACTTGATCCAACATGGTCTAAAGTTACAGTATATACAAATTGGAAAGTGGCGAGGACATACAATTACCCAAGCTACATATACCACTCGAACAATTCGCAATAGTCAATAATACCTTATATAGGATCAACCCAGGACAACAAAACCATAGAGAAAATAATAAACAATTAATGATACCTAATGAAATGATGCCTCAAGTATTAAGGATAATACACGATAGTCCACATGTAAGACATCCTGGCAAGGATAGAACAGTTAGACAAGCCAGGCTGTTATATTACTGGCCATCGTTACGAAAAATTATATACACTCACGTAGACAGATGGGAGTCATGTGCGAGACACGAAGGTTACACGTTAAAATCTGCGCTTATTGGGAGATATCCTGTACCTAATCAACCGTGGGACAATGTCACGGTTGACTTACTTAAGTTACCCTTATCCTACAATAATAATCAACATCTATTCGTTGCTACGGACCATTTCTCAAGATATGTGATTTTAGCCCCAATTAAGGACAAGACAGCAGAAACGGTGGCAAGAGCAATCATAGATAACTTCATATGATGTAGATTCACAACACCAAAGGTATTAATAGGTGATAATGGGGGTGAATTTAATTCTGAAATCTTGCAAGAAATATGCAAACAATACAATATAAAAAAAAGATAAATGTCTTCGGCTATCACCCAGCATCCAATGGGTTGGTAGAGAGACAAAACAAAAAAGTGTTGGATGTTACGACACATTCTCAATGAAAATTATGCAAGCTGGGATGAGTGGACTCCCAGAGTGGAAGCTTCAATTAATGGAGCATTTAACAAATCTACAGGAGACACACCACATATCATTATCTACGGGACAGACAAGAAATTACCTAACGAAATTCTAGAAGGTGAAAATTTACCAGTATGCTGTATAATTATGACGATTATCCTAAACTCCGTTTTCGTGGATTGCAGGATATACACAAAAGGGTGAAGAAACAATTATCAATGTTGAAGGAAGGAATGACGGAGTCATTCAATAAAAAGGCAAAAGAATCAACTATCAGCTTAGGAGACATTGTCTATGGTATTATTCACACTAGAGATAATAAACTATCACCGAAATTTGAAGGCCCATACAGAGTAATTAAGATGACTGCAAACAAGATAATTAAGTCACTGTCGAGTGGCGAAGAAAAAAAAAAAATCATGTTGATCATTTAAAAAGGTCCCAAGGAATTTAGTCAGCAATTATGCAACCTCGGACACAAGCAAAACACGGAATAATATAGGTGAAAATTAACAAGAGGAATTCAGTACATACAAAAATAAATTATGATCGCATAACAAACACAAAAATAGGTGCAACTGTTGCTAGAAATGCGACAATACAGCATTTATATGAGCTGGGTATCGATTTAAACTTCTTCTACAAGTGAAACAACGAGCAAAGTTATTGTTCCCCACGAGCCATTTGCAATGCACATCATCACTATCATCGACCACAGCATGACTGGATTAGCTAATCAATAGTTTTTTTTTTTTTTCGGTAGGTAACGATGAGGGAACTTATACCATGGGTTCTCCTCCATATAGCAAGAGGACCCTTAACATATAGTAAGGCAGGATGTCTCATAGTTTCAACTGCCTCGACAGCAATCGTGAAAGATATGAGTACTGAAATTAGTTTGGACTTCCTATATGAATTACTGGTATTATTGGAAAACGTTGCCCAGCCACTGAGGACACCGGAATTTATGATAGAATGTTCTGTTTCAGAAGCTCATAACACAAAGGAAGTGACTGAAATCATGAGGTTCGCGAAATGGAATATGGAGCAAGTTAAATCAAGCATGCTCATCATGATCTAAGAAATCCCATCTCGTGGAATGGAGGCATTTTATGGACACGAACAACATCACACGTACATGTGAAAGGGGCGGTTTGTTCGACATGGGTGGTGCAATTCTTGGGAACATTCTTGGATTGGCTGCAGAGGAAGATCTTCAAGAAATAAACAACAGATTTAATAAGATAGCTCAGGTATTAACATATCCAATCAATATTTACCCAATCGTTCCTCCACTTCTCTCTTATATTCTGCCTTTTTCTCATCCTCTTGTAACCTTTCCACTCTTCTTGCATCTACCCCTTCCTCCTTTCCTTCCTTTCTTCTATTTCTCCATTTTACTTGGACCTTGATACTGGCCACCAGAAAGTAGTGGTCAGAAAGTCCACTCCCCCAACCTCTATCTGCTCCTACATCCATTACACACCTTCACATCCTTTCATCCACACACACATAATCAGTCATTGCCTTCCTTTCATTCAGTACACCACCCACCCTTCTCATCACTCGCCATGTGTACCTGTGGATCATTTTGTGCCTGAAGAGGATATTGGCTATCACCAACCCCCTCCCGGCACAAATGTCCACTAAAGCACTGCCATTCTCATCTATCTCAGCAGGCACACCACACTCATCAACTACTCATTCCACCTTCAGATTCCCTACTTTACCATTCATATCACCAGTCAGAAACACTCTTTAATTCTTTTCAAACTCTTCCATGCACAATTCCACATTTGTCCAGAACTCTTCTCTCACTCAGCTTTCACGATCTTACATTGGCGCATACATGCACACAATCGCCCACATTTGTAGTCCAATTTT
The DNA here is from genome assembly GCF_032717465.1 of Coenobita brevimanus. NCBI lineage: Eukaryota > Metazoa > Arthropoda > Malacostraca > Decapoda > Coenobitidae > Coenobita > Coenobita brevimanus. Next base: position 38,160,517 of record NC_136959.1, on the reverse strand, counting down.
GAATCTTACCCACACAATCCTTGAGCCAACTTATCCATACTCTCTTATATTTTCCTTCTATGTATTACTCACAACAATACACACTGATACACACAACAATACATACTGTTAATTGATATACATATATCCAGTTCATATAACAATATTACTATATCATATATCTCATCTCTTCTCATCAGCCGTTTGAGTGTCCACTGCAAGACCGGCCTATCTCAACCGAGGCAGGGACGATACAGCCAATGTATCTCTACCATGTGGCTTAGCCTGTCTGGTAGAGATTGTATGTAGGGTGAGAAGTGCTTGTAAGTGTATTGTAGTGCTGAAGTGGCTTTGGATGTGTGTGTAGTCTGTGAACCAAGTGTAATCGGCCCGCGCAAGCCGACTGGGTACAAGCATACTTTATAGTATGCGACTGGTTCAACCACAGCACATCTGATGTCCACCAATGCAGTGCGTGGCCAGAAGAACGCTCCCAGAGTTTATTACCCTGGCGGGGTGCGAACCCTCGTTCTTCAGTGTACGAAAACGCACACTTTATCACTGTACCATATACGTGGTACAGTGGTAGAGTGTGCGTTTCGCACGCTGGTGAGCGCGGGTTCTCCTCCCGCCAGAGTTGTAAAAACTTTGGAATGCGTTCACCAAGCCACTTGCTACTTTGGCGGTCACAAGAGGTGCTGTGGTTGAACCAGTGTCGCATACTAGTATGCTTGCACCCAATCGGCTTAAGGCGGGTCGATTACACTTGGTTCACAGACTACACACACATCCAAAGCCATTACAACACTACAATCACCCTCACAAACACTTCTCACCCTACATACAGTCTCTACCAGACAGCCTAAGCCACTGGGTAGAGATACATTGGCTATATCGTCCCTGCTTCGGTAGGGATAGGCCGGTCATGCAGTGGACCTCAACGGCTGATGATGCTGATGATATATATATATATATATATATCATACTGTTGATACATTACAAATATATAAATGACTCTTACTATAATTACTACAATATATTATGCAATATTCTGTATTCAGTTTTACTACAATGTATTTACTTCATTATACATACATTGTATTAATACAATGTGTTGTGTTTCTACAATATTATTATGTCTGCACAATATTGTCATGAATATTATATCTCTACAATATTATAACGAATACAATGTATTAATTGGTTAGAATTAGTTGCTCCATGCTGTCGTAGGTTGGACAGCAGGGTGTGACTGAGAGATGTCAGGACTCTAAAATATCATAACAGAATACATAATAGCTGCTAGCATACATAGGTAATCTAGAGATTAAGTCAAAGTCATGGCTAAGGCGTGCAGGAAGTGATGTTTGCACTCTCAGCAGGAATGCCACACACAGCAACAATAGGCCACAGACAGCACCACGTGTTGCCTGATGGGAAAGTCCCCCCAAATCAAGAAAATTCTGCTCAACCGTTCAGTGCACGTGACACAAACTCTCCTATATGAGAGAGAAGGAATTAGGAAGTAGAAGGAGACAGGAGATCGAGGGAGAATGGGGTCTAGACTTTAGAGAGAAAAACGGTGGGAAAAAAGGGGCAGGCTCGAGAAAGTTAGCAAGCATAAAACGCATTCACCTCACGATGCTGTTGTGAGACATAGTATAAATTTGGAGATATCACCTTTGAAGAAATAAGCTACCAACCCCAGTACTAATCTTTATCTTCTGTCATCGACTACAAGTAAAATAAGATTATCTCTAACGAATCTACTCACTATCTACTACAGCTCCGCTGCGACTACGATATAATCAATTACAAGTCTGATAGTGAGGATGAGGTAAGGTTGTTGGTGTGGTGTGGATGAGGTAAGGTTGTTTGTGTGGTGTGGTGTTGATGAGGTAAGGTTATTGGTATGCTTTGGTGGGGATGTGGTAACGTTGTTGGTGTGATGCAGATGAGGTAAGGTTGTTGGTGTGGTATTGATGAGGTAAGGTTGTTTATGTGGTGTGTGCGAGAGGAGTCATAAATGTCTTCTACACACACTCACACCCGCACACCCACACACACACAAATAATATGCCTAACTGAGACAAAATTAACACCAAGGATATCCAATGACATACTAAACTTAGAGGAATACAATATATGGAGAAGAGACAGAAATTTAAAAAAAGGAGGAGGAATTATAATATTAACCAAGACAAATCTAAAAGTCAAAGAAATAAACCTAGATATACCATCACAAGTAGAACTGATTGCAGTAGAGATCGACACATCTGAAGGTAAAGTAATTGTAGCCAATTTGTACATGCCACCCAGATCAAACACATGGGAAAGAGACGAATATGAGGACCTGGCAGAGAGTACAATTCAGAGTATAAGATCATTGCTACATAAAATGGATGAGAAATCGGAAAGAATTATACTTACTGGGGACTTCAATACAAATATAAATTGAAATACTGTAGATATAAATAGCCAAGAAAGCTGTTGGGATCAAAAGCTCCTGGATCTCGTACAAGAGTTTTTCTTAACGCAACATGTGAGGAAAACCACCAGAAAAGGAGGACTTGATGTACCTTCAGTGCTAGATCTAATATTTACTAGGCAAGAAAATGACATTGACAGTTTAATATATCACCCTCCACTCGGCAAAAGCGATCATGCAGTACTAAATTATAACTTCAGGATAGCATATGACATAGTAAACAGCAATGACAGTTACAAAAAGAGCCTAAACTATAAAAAGGGAAATTATCAAGACCTAAAGAAGTATTTCTTAGAAGTTGATCGGGAAAATGAGCTTAGAGGACAAGATTTAAATGCTGTATATAATTTTTTTTGTGAATTTTATGAAATAGGAGTCCAGAAGTACATCCCACAGCACAAAGAAGCAGATAAGAAAATACAGAAATGGTTCAATACAGAATGTAAAAAATCAAAAGAAACAAGAGATTTGTTGTGGAATAGATACAGAAGACACAATAGTGAAAGGGCGTATAATAATTACAAACAGGCAAGAAACGACTATTCAAGAATAAGGAGGGAAGCCCAAAAACAGTTTGAGGAGGATATAATAAATAAAAGTAGTGATCAACCAAAGCTGTTTTACAGCTATATCAGAAGCAAAACCAGAGTAAAAGATATAATACAATCCATTACGGACGAGGGAATCACTTATACACAAGAGAAAGATATTTGTGAAGCACTAAGAATTTCCAATTAGTTTTTACAGGAGAAAAATTTTTTGAGAGGGACTATGTGGAACACGCATGTCCACACATACTACCAGATATACAAATAGCAGAAAAAGTAATACAGGAGGAGTTAAGTAGATTAGACAGAGGAAAAGCAAGTGGTCCTGATGAAATTTCATGTTCGGTATTACGAGAATGTGCAAAGGAGTTAAGTAAACCATTATTTTTAATTTTCAAGAAATCCTTGAGTCAAGGTAAACTACCTGATATTTGGAAAAAAGCAAATATAGTCCCATTATTCAAGAAAGGAAATAGACAAAATCCTCTCAACTACCGACCAGTATCACTGACCAGTGTTGTAAGCAAGGTATTAGAAAAACTTATAAGAAAAGCTTGGGTAAATCATCTAGAAGAACACAGTATGATAACAGAAAGACAGTTTGGTTTCAGAAAAGGAAAATCATGTGTCACTAATCTGTTGAGCTACTATGACAGAGTAACAAACACAATACAGGAAAGGGAAGGATGGGTGGACAGTATCTATTTAGATTTCAAGAAAGCTTTTGACACAGTACCACACCAAAGACTTTTATGGAAACTGTACCATCAAGGAGGAATTCGAGGCAAACTGTTTTGTTGGATGCAAGACTTTCTCATAAAAAGAGAAATGAGGACAGTACGAAGAGGAAACTACTCATCATGGAAAGAAGTGACTAGTGGAGTACCACAGGGTTCGGTGCTGGCACCAATCATGTTTTTAGTGTATATAAATGATATAAACAGTAACACCGGAAATGACAGCTATCTGAATATGTTTGCAGATGATGCAAAAATACGAAGGAAAATTACTAGCACAGACTCTTGTAGGGAGCAACAAGAAGAATTAAATAAACTTCCTGAATGGAGTAGTACATGGCAAATGGAATTCAATGTGGACAAGTGTCATGTAATCAAGTTTGGTAAAAGTGGAAAAAGACCTGATTGGGATTATAAGTTAGGAAATAAAACCCTATACACATCAGAAAGAGAGAAAGACCTAGGTGTGATTATCAATAACAGATTATCTCCGGCTGACCACATCAGCGAGAAGGTACGAAACATGTATACACTCCTTGCAAATATGAGAATAGCATTCACATACATAAATGAAGACATGCTAAGAAGGATAATAACATCATTCATTAGACCAACCCTGAAATATGCATCAGTAGTCTGGAGTCCTCATCTCAAAAAGCACATAGACAAGATTGAAAAAGTTCAAAGGGCCGCTACAAGATGGATACCAAGCTTAAGGGACCTAAGCTACAAAGAAAGACTAAATAAATTGAATCTACCAACACTACAGGACAGAAGGAAAAGAGGTGACATGATAATGCTATATAAGTGCATATCAGGGAAGGAGAAAATAGACATAAATGATTACTTAACATATGGAGAAGCATCAGCAAGAGGACACTGCAAAAACCTGCATAAGAAGAGAGGTGATAAAGACGTAAGGAAATTTAGTTTCCCAAACAGAGCAATTGATCAATGGAATGCACTACCAAATGAAATAGTGTGTGCCAAAACAAATCACAAATTTAAGGTTATGTACAATAAATATGGTTTAAGATACGGGACAGTACGAGCTTGACTCATTCCTGTAAAGATACAATTAGGTAAGAACAATTAGGTAAGAACACACTGTTACAGAACAGAGAGAGATAATCAACACTTCAAGTGAGAATACTAAAATCACTACTGTCCCGCAAAGTTCCAGGTTCAAAACAAAAGACTTAGGTAAAATTACAAGTTAAACTTTAATGCTCAAACTAACAACTAAACATTCAGGACTCATAAGGATAATGTAATGGCAAAACAGGTTACATATATGGTTAACTGCAAGAGCCTCTATTAACACGAATTTAGCAAGAGCAAATTTATCTAAGTCAGCCCTGATAAAATGAGAAAACCGGATAATGCTCAGTTAAAGCAAGATATATTATTACAGATACAAAATATTACTAATACTGGCTGACAGCAAAAACTACATCAGGCCACGAATCAACGCCCCATTCTATACAGTACAAGAAAAATGGTAATAACACTTATACTCAAATTATACAGCAGCTAGATGGCTGGAGACTTCCTGAGCACTCACCAAAATAATAATACACTATACAGGTGAGGACAGAGGTGTGAACAAAATGAGGAGTAGATCTGTGGCAACTAATGCAGAGACTGAGCTCATTATACAGTATAGGGGGCCGGCAGAGCTTGATTCAACTTGTAAGAAGGACGCGGAAATGAAGGCATAGAGGAGGAAGAGTTGACACTCCTGCTGTGAACAACAGAAAGAACAACTTACTCTACTATAAGGGAGGAGAAGGGGGAAGTGAGGTAAAACACGCAAGCCTGGTCACTATGGAAGCCACGTGGCGAATCGTGATCAAACATGCAGCATACTGTACATTAGAATTATACAAAGGATGATGAAATCATAGGCTATGTAACAACACACACACACACACACACAGACACACACACACACACACACACACACATATATATATATATATATATATATATATATATATATATATATATATATATATATATATATATATATATATTGAAACAGGGATGTGTCATGTATCCAGGGATGTTCAATCTGTACATGGATGGGGTAATAAAAGAGGTACAAGGTGGGGCAGTGGATGTTGGAGTGGCCCTGGTGAGAGAAGGTAGTGTTTGGAAACTCCCTGTGCTGTTGTTTGCAGATGATACTGTGTTGTTGAGTGAAGACGAAGGGGAGCTGCAAGGCTTGGTGGATGAGTTTGGGAGAGTGTGTAAGAAACGGAATCTAAAGGTGAATGTAGGGAAGAGTAATGTGATAGGCTTTGAGAGAGGTGAAGTCAGTGAATGTACAGTGAGGCTGGATGGTGAGGAATTGGAAAATGTGAGTACTTTTAAGTACTTGGGTAGTGTGATGAGTAAAGATGGAAGTTCGGAGGAAGAAGTGCTTGAAAGGGTACAACAAGGAAGAAAGGTTGCTGGTTCCTTGAAAGCAGTGATAAGAAACAGGGAAGTGAGCATGGAAGTGAAAAAGTTACTACATGACAGTATTGTGATACCAACTCCAACGTATGGAAGTGAAGCTTGGACGTTGTTGGAAGGACACAAGTCAAGAGTGAGAGCAGTGGAAATGAGTTATTTGAGAGGAGCCTGTGGAGTCACATGGAGAGACAGGCTGACAAATGAGGATATAAAAGAGCGTTGTGGTGTGGATGTGATAGGAAGCGTTTGGAAGAACACACTAAGGTGGTCTGACCATGTGGAGAGGATGAAGGGTGAGAGACTGACGAGGAGAGTGTATGTGATTGAGGTGGTGGGGGGGAGATGGAGGGGCAGGCCGAGGATGAGATGGAGGGATGGGGTGGAGAGGTTTATTAGAGAGGGGTGTGTGAGTTGGGAGCAGGGGAGTGAAATGGCAGGGGACAGGGCGACTTGGAGGCGATTTGTTTGTGGCCACCCCGTACGGGATATAGGCGTCTGGTAATAAATAAATATATATATATATATATATATATATATATATATATATATATATATATATATATATCTATTCATGGATTTGGAGAAAGCATATGACAGGGTGGATAGACTAGGATTGTGGAAAGTGTTAAGAATATATGGAATAGATGGGAAGTTGCTGAATGCAGTGAAGAGTATGTACGATGGTGCGAAGGCTGCAGTGCGTGTGGATGTTGAACTAAGTGAATTTTTCTCTTTGGAAGTTGGGTTGAAACAGGGATGTCATGTCTCCATGGTTGTTCAATCTGTACATGGATGGGGTAATAAAAGAGGTACAAGGTAGGGTAGTGGATGTTGGAGTGGCCCTGGTGAGAGAGGATAGTGTTTGGAAACTCCCTGTACTGTTGTTTGCAGATGATGCCGTGTTGTTGAGTGAAGACGAAGGGGAGCTGCAAGGCTTGGTGGATGAGTTTGAGAGAGTGTGTAAGAAACGGAATCTAAAGGTGAATGTAGGGAAGAGTAAAGTTATGGTCTTTGAGAGAGGTGAAGTCAGTGAATGTACAGCGAGGTTGGATGGTGAGGAATTGGAAAATGTGAGTACGTTTAAGTACTTGGGTAGTGTGATGAGTAAGGATGGAGGTTTGGAGGGTGAAGTGCTTGAAAGGGTACAGCAGGGAAGAAAGGTTGCTGGTTCTTTGAAAGCAGTGATAAGAAACAGGGAAGTGAGCATGGAAGTGAAAAAGTTACTACATGACAGTATTGTGATACCAACTCTAACGTACGGAAGTGAAGCTTGGACGTTGTTGGAAGGACACAAGTCAAGAGTGAAAGCCGTGGAAATGAGTTATTTAAGAGGAGCCTGTGGAGTCACATGGAGAGACAGGCTGAAGAATGAGGATATAAAGGAGCGTTGTGGTGTTGATGTGGATGTGATAGGAAGCGTTATGAGGAACACACTGAGGTGGTTTGGCCATGTGGAGAGGATGGTGGGTCAAAGACTGACGAAGAGAGTGTATGTGAGTGAGGTGGAGGGGGAAAGAGGGAGGGGGAGGCCGAGGATGAGATGGAGAGATGGGGTGGAGAGGTATATGAGAGAGGGGGGTGTGAGTTGGGAGCAGGGGAGTGAAATGGCGGGGGACAGGGCGACTTGGAGGCGATTTGTTTGTGGCCACCCCAAACGGGATTGAGGCGTCTGGCAATATATATATATATATATATATTTTGTGCCAGGTATCCCCGAAGGGCTAAGGCGATGCCCCTGGGTAGAGGACTTTTGGATTGAAGCGTGTAGCATTTTATGACCGGATGCCCTTCTTGATGTCTACCAATGACCCTTGTGTGGATTCGATCCTCCGACCCATTGGTCACAGTGGAGCACTCTAACCCATTGAGACCCGGCAGATATATATATATATATATATATATATATATATATATATATATATATATATATATATATATATATATATATATATATATATATATATATATATATATATATATATAAACAATTACACTTAATAGCACTTCACACCCTACATACAGTCTGTACCAGACAGCCTAAGCCACTTGGTAGAGATACATTGGCTGTATCGTCCCCATTTCCGTTGGGATAGGCCGGTCCCACAGTGGATACTCAAACGGCTGATGATGATATATATATATATATATATATATATATATATATATATATATAGTACAGAACAGCAGCAGGACCCCATTGCTACCTGGCATGTCCCTGGGTAGTGAGTAGGGGAAGGCTCTTCAGACTTATAAGGTTCCGTCTTAGATGGTACTAACTATCTGATCCTCTAAAGATATATGGACCTCCACCAAATTTCAGTAACGCGGCACCCAAAAAAAAAAAAAATAATAATTATAACAGAAACTATATGGCAGGTAGGTGAAGTTACTTGACATAATCGCCCCAGCTATATCTGAACTCTACCGTTAATGATGACGAGGATCATCGTCTACTAAAGGCCCAACCCTTCTGCCTCTTGTACTTACGGGCAGTGTGCCTCCAAAAGTGTAAAGGCACTCTCTCGGCAAATCAGAGACAGGGACATTAAACAATATGAGATCCATGAAGATCTACACTTACAATGTAAGAAGCCTTGCAAAAGATTATAAACTTGATACCTTAATGACTGAATTAGAAAATTTTGTTGGGATATTGCAATTCTGAGTGAGATCCACAGAAAAGAAGAATTAAGTCAACCCCAAGACTGCAACTACCTATTTTACTACCACAAGAAGGCAAAATGAAAGTTAGCGGTGTAGAATTTCTATTTTACAGAAATCATGCGGAGAACATTGTTAAATTCAGAAGGTTATCTGACAGAGTAGCATGCCCTGTAATAAGGCAAAAGATACAGCCTGAAAGTACTACATGTAGATGCACTGACTTCTTAGAGGTCAGATGAAGAAACAGAAATATTCTATGACGACATCTCCCAGATTATGGATGAAGAAAAGACTGTAGCACCAGTCGAGCAGAGCAGTACTCCCAAGGTGGATGGAAGGCTGATGAAAGGGAGAGCTGGAGCTCCTGTTTCATCAGCCCTCGGGACTAGTTCCTGACCGTCCCCCTTTGATGCACTTTTTCAGTGTCTCAATAATACAGACAGTAGGCCAGGATGCTCTCCAATACAAGTTTCTCTAACTATCAACACCATAATACATGAACAGTACACACTAAACTTCCTATTCAAAATTAAAAAATAAAAGAAAAAAAATGGCACAATTAAAACATGCCTCGGACTCCCCAGGGAGGGGACCATAAATTCCCCGCTATCCGCCCCTCTCCCGGTGACGACTCTGAGAGATGCTTGGAACCAGTGTCTGATTCACCTCTTCTTCATTTCTGCAACATTCACGGCCTTTTCTCCAACTTTCTCTCTGTCGAACATCACCTCTCCTCCTCTAAACCTCACCTTCTCTTCCTTTCTGAGACTCAGCTGTCTGAGGCAACTGACAGCAAACCCTTTTCTGTTTCCTTCTACTTTCTCTAAACTCATTTCAAAGCCAAAGGTGGCTGTTGTATATATGTACGCAACGATTTATCATGCTCTCATGTTCCTGAACTTGATTCTTCTGAATTCTCTACTCTGTGGCTTCGGCTTTCTTGTCATTCTCTAAATATATCTGCGCTGTTTATTTATCTCCTAATTCTACTATCAAAAATTCTTTGACTATCTTACTTCTACAATGGAACACATTCTATTCATTTCTCCTTTCTCTGAAAGCTCCATTTTAGCAGATTTCAATGTTCACCACCACCTTTGGCTCTCCTCTCCTTTCACTGATCCACCTGGTGAACAAGCCTACACCTTTTCTATCCTTAATGACCTAGAACAGCTTGTACAGCACCCTACCCGTATCCCAGACCACCTTGGAGAGAGCTCCAACATACTTGACCTCTTTCTTACAACTAATCCTTCTGCTTACATTGTTAATCTTTCCTCTCCGTTGGGCTCCTCTGATCACAGCTTAATTACCTTGACCTGTCCTATTGCACCAATACGGCCTGTGGACCCTCCAAAGAAACGTCGTCTGTGGCACTTTGGAGCTGCGGATTGGGAGGCCCTCAGGCAGTACTTCTTTGATTTTCTCTGGAATGATTATTGCTTGCATGGACGGGAGCCATCTGGGTGTGCATTGCACATTATGGAGGTTATTCTCTTGGGCATGGAAGCATACATTCCTCTCTCATATCCTTTGACTAATGCAAGAAAGCCTTTGTTTAATCGCGCTTGTTCTAATGCTGTCCGCAACAAGGAGAGGGCCTATTAAAGGTACCGGAACAAATCCACCCCTGAATCACATCTTGCTTCTGTTTCTGCCCGGAATCGTGCTAAGTCTGTTCTTCGCTCTGCTAAAAATAATTTCATCCATACTAAATGCTCTCAAATCTCCAACTTGTATTCTTCCCGCTCCTTCTGGCACCTTGCCAAAAACCTTTCTAACAAATTTCCCTCAACATTCTTCCCTCCTGTTTTCTATTTTGATGGGTCTGGAACTATTTCCTCTACTGATAAAGCTGATCTCTTTGCTCAGACTTTCTCCTCCAGTTCCACCTTAGACGATTCTGGTGCTGTTCCTCCATCACTTCCCCCCTCTGACTTCCTCATGGCTGACATTATAATTTCTTCAGGTGATGTATTTTCTGCTATCACTTGCCTTAACCCGCCACGTCCCGTTGGCGTAAATATACATCCACACATTTGGCACGGTCAGTCCCGTTCACATATATAAAAGCGAATCACTTGCAAGGTCCCTAATTTGCCCAATTTTCAATTTTTGCGCATGATTTTTAGTACGTATACACGGGACACCTTCCTCTACAAGATGCCAGGCAGGAACAATGCCTTACCCCGCATGACCTTCCACCCCCTTGCACACCATTGTTTCGTCAATTCACCTGTTACCAGTGACCTGGCCAGTAAAGACATGTCGTGCCACAGTATGAAATTCAGGGCCAGAGTGATTCCCCAATCAATGGGAATGTTGAGGACAAAGTTTACGTACCATTAGAGGAAGAAACAGTCAGAAATGATCATCATGTAATGTCGCCAAAAAAGGTCAGGTATGTTGATGTGTTTGGTGACTGAAACAATGTTTATATTACCTATATTACTGTGTGAAGACCAATATACTCTCGTACTACATACAAATTCGCATCAAATAAATAAATAAATACATTTTATGAGTGGTGTGGAATTGTTACCCTCCCATAGAACTCGTTTTCTTTGAAGCCAGCCTGATAGAAAACCCTGTAAGGTAAGAGGTACTTCTACCTGTATCGAGTATTTTAAACCTCAGATGAGCGATTTCTCTATGAATTTTCGATGTTTCTCACCAAAAATAGAGGTTTGAGCCAAAAAAAAAATTTTTTCAAAAATTGGTCGGGATTGGGGGAAGTCAGTGGTGGAAAATCGGTCGGGATGGGGTGGGTTAATACTAACAAGGCATATGGGCCTGATGAAGTCCCTCCTGTTTTCTTCAAGAAATGTGCTTCTGTGCTTACACCCTGCCTAGGTAAACTCTTTCACCTTTGTCTGTCAACTTGTATCTTTCCTTCTTGCTGGAAGGTTGCTCTCATTCAGCCAGTTCCAAAGAAGGGTGACTATTCCCAACCCTCTAACTATCATCCAATTGCTTTAACACCCTGTGTCTCAAAAGTTTTCGTGTCAATTCTTAATAGAAAAATTTTAAGGCATCTTTCCTATCACAACCTTCTTTCTGATCGTCAGTATGGGTTCCGTCAGGGACACTCCACTGGCGATCTTCTCACCTACCTTTCAGACTCCTGGTCATCCTCCTTTCGGGACTTTGACGAAAGGTTTGCCATTGCACTTGACATCTCAAAGACTTTCGATCGAGCCTGGCATAAATCTCTAATTTCCAAACTGCCCTCCTACTTTTTTTTTTCCTTCTATCTGTGCCTTCATCTCTAGCTTCCTTTCTGGTTGTTCTATAGCCGCTGTTGTAGACGGCCATCGTTCTTCTTTTAGATCTATCAACAGTGGTGTTCCTCAGGGCTCTGTCCTGTCACGAACTCTCTTCCTTTTATTCATCAATGACCTTCTGAGTTGTACCTCTAACCCTATCCACTTGTATGCTGATGATTCCACCCTTCACCTTTCCATTTGGTTCTCACAACGTCCATCTCAGCAGTTACTTCAACAAACAAGGGGTGAGGCTATGGCAAGCCTAATGTCTGACTTGGCTCGTATCTCTGACTGGGGTAAAAATAACCTTGTTTTTAATGCATCGAAAACTCAGTTTTTACACCTATGAACCTGATACAATCTTCCACAGGAGTACTCACTGATGTTTAATAATATCCAGCTCAATCCTGCATTATCCTTGAACATGCTTGGGGTTTCTTTCACTCGGGACTTATCTTGGAAAGATCATATTGCATCTCTTGTAAAATCTGCTTCAAAGAGATTAGGTGTACTAAGCCAACTCCGTTCCTTCTTTACCCCTAGACAGTGTTGACTTTATACACGGGTTTTATTCACCCCTTGTAGTGTACCATTCTCATGTGTGGGGGGGCTTCCCACATACAGCTCTTCTCAATAGGGTGGAGTCAAATGCTTTTCGTCTCATGAACTCTCCTTCTCTTACTGGCTCCCTTCAACCACTGTCTCTTCACCTTACTGTTGCAACTTTTTCTATCGCTACTTAAGTGGTCACTGTTCCTCTGAACTCTCTGCTTGCATCCCTCCACCTCTGCGACGGGCACCCGTCTACCAACAAACTCTCATCCTTTTTCTGTCCATCTCTCTAATGCAAGAGTTAACCGTTACTCCCAGTCCTTCATTTATGCAACAGGTCAGCTCTGGAACTGTCTCTCTCTGTCTGTGTTTCCTACTTCCTATGATCTCCAGTCTTTCAAACGCAGTGTGTTCAGCCTCTCAAAATGAACGGATTTTGGATTTGGCTCTTTTATATTGTTTTTGTTTGTTTTCTTGGAAGGAATGGTTTGCGGGCTCCTGGCCTTTGGCTCCTTCTTTCTTGCATAAAAAAAAAAATACTATACTTATGGGAGACTTGAATGCAAATGTTGGCAAATCTAAAAATGGAGAATATATACGGGAAAATTTGGAGTGAGAGCAAAAATGACAAATTTGAAGTGGTGGTAAATTTTGGTGAAATATATACCATCGAAATAATGAACTCATTCTTTCACAAAAGAAGAGTGAAAAATGGACCTAGACAAGTCCAAATGGAGGAACAAAGAATGAAATCGAATTCACTGTAGCAGATAAGAACGGCACGATCATAAATGTCAGTTATCAACAAAGAAAACATAGGAAAGGTCCAGAGAATGGTGGGCTGTGTAGCCAGTTTCAGTTTCAGGGGTAAAAAAAAAAAAAGATTAAAAATAAAAAGATATGCCTAATAAATGAAAAGAAAAACAAAGCAGCCTCTAGGTTAGAAATAATGAACAGATTTCAAAATCGAAGCTATGTTAAGTGTGACACTGATGAATAACACACTAAAAAAATGTTAAGAGAATCAGCGGAGTAACAGTAGTAGTGAATGCTAATACAGCAAGGCCAACAAGTATTTAAAACTGACCCTCGAGCTCAAAAAATAATGAAAGATGAAACAGAAAAAGAAAAATTAAATAAGCTTATCAGCAAGAAATAGAAAGAAGAAAAAAGAAAGAGGAACGTGTACTAGATCAAGGAAAGCATAAAAAATGGAAAGGTCTGAAACAGGTCAGAGGTAAAACGTCACTTGGGAAGCAACAAATTATACTGTATCACTGAAAGACAAAAACGGTGAAGTCATTAGATGCAGAAATAGGATGGCAAAGAGAGTTGAGTATTTTTACAAAGAACTGTTCTTGTATGCATCAAAGACAATAGTATCAATAGCTAACTTTCAGTTGACAATAATCAAATACCAGAGGTTACACCAGACAAAGGAAACATTTCTCTGTAAAAAATTAAAAGAGGGAAGGCCCTAGATGGAAGAGTAGAAGAATTAATGTCGGATGCAGGGGCAGAAGTACAAAACAGGCTGGCCCATTAATTTACTCTGTTTATAAAGAAGTAAATTTCCAAAACATGGTGTAATGCAACCGTTATTTTGGTTTACAAAGAAGGCGACACAAAAGCTCTTAGCACCAGTATCTTTTTTTTTTTTTTTTTAAACACAACAGAAGAAGGAAAAACAAATGAGTAAAAAAAAATAATCCATACACCAGATTACTGGTGTCCTCCATTCATATAATGTCTGTACCAGTTGGAATTGAACTGTCGTAGATTGAAGTTTGGAGGGAAACAACTCTGGGGAAGCGAGTTTCAGAGAGATGAAGTTTGGGGAATTAAAGAATTCTGATAGGCATAAGTTCTGAAATATGGCTGAGTGACATTCCAGTCATGAGCGCTGCCAGATGCCCGCGTAACACAAGGGAAGGCATGGAGGGGTAGCACAGTGGATGCAACTTCATCTGAGCATTTGCCATAAAAATACCTGCAAAATAATGCAAGGGAGGCAACATTCCTTCTTACTTGTAGGGAAGGTAGTTTATTTATAATAGCAGGTTATTAATAATTCCTGCAGCTTTGTTCTGAATTTTGTCTAGTTGTTTTAATGCAACCTCTCCACATCCACTCCATAAGGGTGAGCAATATTCAAGCTGAAAGCGCACATGACTTTATATATTATAGTTAACTGCTCGTTAGTGAAGAAATTACGGACTCTGTACAATAATCCAGGTGTCTTTGAGGTGGTTTTAGAAAGTGATCTGACATGAGAGGTCCAGCTGAGGGCATTGTTAAGTAAGACACCGAGAATTTCAATACTTTCGGAGATGGGAATATTAGTAGCACTGAAGGTGATGTACGAATCTGGCATTATCTGTCTATTAGTAAACTGTATATATTTGGTTTTACTAGCATTAAATGAGACAAGGTTGTTTTGTCCCCATTCACTGATCGTAGATAAATCTTGATTTGTGGAGATGGCTATACTGAGTTAAGAGTTGGAGATATTAGACTTTGTAAATGAGTGTCCGAGTGTGATTGACCTATGAAGTGTTGTGTCATCTGCATATGAATGGATGAGATTGTGGGTGACAGATATATCATTAATATGAACCAGGAACAAGGTTGGCGCCAGAACTGATCCCTGTGGCACACCGGCCTTAAATGAGTGGAAACTGGAATATACATAATCTACTTTTACTCTTATTTTTCTGTCACCGAGATATGAGGAAAGCAGAGGAACAAAAGACGTTATTCCATAGCAAGGGAGTTTGGACAGCAGGGAACGGTGCCATACTCTGTCAAAGGCTTTAGAAATATCAAGGGCTACTGCATGAGTTTCTCCATGTAGGTCGATTGATTGATGAATGTTATGAGTCAGGGGACTGAGTATGTCAATGGTGGATCTTTCGTGGCGAAAACCATATTGTCTATTACTTATTAAGTTGTTGGATTCAAGATGTTTAATTAGTGCTTATTAATTAAAATTTCAAATACTTTACCAAGAGAAGATGTGACAGCTATTGGTCTGTAATCAGAGGGATCAGAGGAGCTTCCTTTCTTTGGAACTGGGTGGATATTGGCTTCTTTCCATGAATTAGGGAATGAAGGAGTACGTATGCATAGTCTGAATAATTTAGCTAGAATAGAGGCAAGTTCTAGAGAACACTTTTTCAGAACAACGGGAGGAATTCCGTCTGGTCCTGGAGCTTTGTTGGTGGGTAAATTGTCTAGGATGGATTTTACGTGTCTTGTCTGAATTTTATGTGGAACAATTTCGAGAAAGTCAGGTTCTAGTACTAGGACTCTATGGTAGATTTACTGGCAAATGTACTGGCAAAAATATCCGCTTTCCCACGCGGGTCATTTGTAATGTTGCCATCTGAAGATTTTAGTGGGGGAGTGGATGATGTCTTGTTAAAGTTATTATTAAAAAACTCGAGAGTTGACCAGAATATTCTATTGTCATTAGGGTTGTTGAGTAGTTTTGATGCTTGATTTTGAAGAAAGTTTGTTTTAGCAATATTTATTGCAGCTCCTAGTAATTTTAAATTGAGAGAATGATTAAGATGTTTTTGATTTTAGGTAAGAGTTATAAGCTAATGATTTTTGGGCTGTTGCTCTGGCATAGTTGCTATCAAATCATTTTTGGAGAGTTCGATCTTTTAATGAACTGTTGACTTGGTATGAATAAATCCATACCAGCTAGTATTAAGTCGCAAATGTGGGACTGGATAGAATTGGGATCACTAGAGAAGAAAGACTGCCATGGAATGTCAGCGAGATAATTTCTAAATCCATCCCAGTCTGCCGTATCAAAGTGCCATCGGGTCACCCTGACAGGTTCAGAACGGGGAGGCTGGGAGGCTAACTAATGAGGCTTTGATGAGATTGTGGTCAGAGGATCCAAGTGGTGACAGTACTTCTATCCTGTATTGATCCGGATTATTGGTCAGGAATAGATCCAAGAGATGGGCATTATGGTCAGGGTTGTCTGGTATTCTGGTTCGTTGTTCTACCAGCTGCGTGAGATTAAACGATTCTGCAAACAGCTCGCATTCTAGACCAGCATCGTCAGTCCTGGCAGAATGCAATAACCATTCAACATTATATACGTTAAAATCACCCAAAATGGTAATTTCTGTGCTGAGGGGAAAGTTAAGGCTACTCAACTGTGTGGATATGGAGTCAAATACAATGGGATCTGAAGAAGCATTGGGGGAACAACAAACTACACAGATATATTTGGTAATATTTTGACAATATAGTTTATACAATGAGTAATCAAAACTGGATGAAGTGAAGTTTAAAATAGTGTCAACTGCATATTGAAACGTGATATAACAACAGGTGCCGCCCTCGTTACCTTATTTCCATACCAGTTATTATAAGACTATTTACTGAAGTCCTTCAGAACAGAATAACAAGTTTCATAAAAAGCTAACCTCTTGAACAGGCAGGATTCCGAAGCGGATATGCGACTCCAGATCAACTACACCCAATGAAGCAGCTAACTGAGAAAATACAGAATATGATAAAGCACTGTGCTTAGGTTTTGTTCATTATGAAAAGGCTTTCGACTCAATGGAGCACATAACAACTGTAAATTCATTGTGTGAAGCAGGAGTAAACGAGAACATTAAAAAACTGGTCGAAATCATATATAAAGAGCGAACTGCTGCAATTATATTACATAAAGACTTAGAAAAAATTAAGACTGAGAAGGGCGTGTGTCATGGAGATATAGTTTCACCAAAATTATTTACAGCTTGCCTGGAAAGTATATCAGAAAGCTACACTGGGAGAGAAAAGAAGTAAACATAGCTGAAAGCCTAAACCATTTAAGATTTGCAGATGCCATTGTCCTAATCTCAGAAACAACAGAGACATTGCAAGTAATGTTACGTGGCCTGAATAGGGAAAGTCTCAAAGTAAGGCTAATGATGAAACGGAGTTTAACTAATGTTTAATCCAAATACACCAAAGAGCGTCACCAGAATAAGTAAAAAATTCTTGAAGAAGTCCAGAGTACAATTACCTGGGGCAAACACTAAAACTAACACAAGACAATGACCGCGAAAAATAAAAAGACCATTACAGGTTGATGGGAAACTTCTGATACACATATAGACACCATGAAAAGTATCTTGTCAACATGCTTGAAACGAAAGGTATATAACGAAAGTATAATCCCAGCTATGACGTACGGTTGTGAGACCTGTAAACTGACAAAATCGATGGAAAAGCAACTAATCCGTTCACAAAGAGCAATGAAAAGGTCAGTGTTGAGAATATCTTTGAGAGACAGGAAAAGAGCAACTTGGGTGAGAGAGCAGACTAAAGCCAAAGACATTATGGACGTTATAAAGGAACAGAAATGGAAGTGGGTAGGTCATGTGGCAACAATAAGGGATAGCCAAAAGGAGCAAGAGGCTGACGGACTACAGTATACCGCAAGAGATTGTAAGCGTTGCATAAAAAGGTCAGGCAGGAGCTGAAAAAATGACGTAGAGAAATTTGCAGGCAAAACGTGGCAGAGATTGGCTCAGTCAAGAAATTCGTGAAGCAGGCTGAGAGAGGCCTTTGCTCAGTAGGAGACTTGTAATGGATGATGATGATAGTTATACCTATATCTATATCCATATCTATCTATCTGTCTATATATCATACTCCTGTGTAATATGAGAATTCCCAAATTCCAAAATAAGCAAGTGGGATACATAGATATGTGGAGCTGCATGACATTTTATGCAACAGAGCAACATACAACAAACAAATATCCTAAAGGAAAAGACTATAGGGTTTGTCCAGAATGTGGATCAGAGGAACATACTTGGAGTAAGTGTAGCTGTGATTGTAAAAGGTTCATAAACTGCAAACAGACACATCGAACACTCGCTATGAGATGTCCGATGGGGAAAAAAGCCACACACACACAAAAAAAAAAGGACCGCCATGGTAATGAACAGAGATCAGTCACAGATGACTTACAGCAAAGCCACACAGGAGAATGCAGTGCCCTCTCCAGGTATAAATTTAGATAAAGATACCCTAGCCAAGATCATGACATTGATGATGTCAGGAAAGTAATGTATCACTGATGATGCCCACATGATTAATATGGTAAGACCGGGGACGTATGCAACGAAATTAAACAAATTAGCCTACTTAGAGAAAATGGTCTTCCTGCGGTTGTGATTCCTGATGATCTGCCATCTGAAGAGATTTTGAAACAAGATGCCTTAGCAGTTAGGAAGACATAAGAAAAACACGCACAGGTGGCGTACCATCGGCCGTAAAGGTGTGCCGGGATAAACCATTTTCTGTAATCGTTAAGGATATGATGATGTTGATGATGCACATGGTGTATATGCCATAAAAAAAAAAAACACGGATTCTAATACGACTCCCTCATCTAACATTGTCTTCGAAGTAATGTTGGTGAGTTCCCTGAACAAAAACCACAATTACTTGATCTTTTGCAGACCAATAGAAATGTTGTTGCCCTACATGGTGAACTTACGGGAAAGACGAATCTTGTCAAATATACACTGAATTGGTTTCCAGTACCCAGCCAGTATATGTGCCAGCATACAGTCAGCCACATAGTCTATGTTTATTTATTTATTTATTTATTTATTATGCAAGGAAAAAGGAGCCAAAGGTGAGGAGCCTGCTAAATGTTCCTTTCAAGAAAAAAAAAAAAAAAACAAGATAACAAAGAGCCAATTCAAGACCCCTTCATTCCGAGAGGCCTGGACACATTGCGTTTGGAAGACTGGAGATCAAAGGCAGCAGAAATAACCAACAGAGGGAGACAGTTTCAGAGTTAACCTGTTGCATAAATGGAAGACTACGAGTAATGGTTAACTCTTTTATTAGAGAGTTGGACAGAAAAGGAATGTTGCTAGATGGGTGCTAGGCGCCCCCTTCGTGATGAAGGGATGCATACAGACAGTTCAGAGGAACAGTGACCATTGAAGTAGCAATAGAAAAGAGGTAAAGATGCGGCTGTGCGGCGAAGAGACAGAGGTTGAAGCGAACCAGTAAGAGGAGGAGAGTTAATGAGTCAAAAAGCCTTTGACTCCACCTTGTTGAGAACAGCTGTATGTGGTGGGGAGTTGTACTCTACACAGGGGTGAAAAAAAAGCCGTGTATAAAGTCAACAACTGCGCAGGGGTAAAGAAGGCACGGAGTGCAGTGTCAGAACACACCATTCGGGATATGGATGAAGAAGACATCATTCAGCACTCCGGCAGCTCATGGAATAGTCAGCACTTCCTTGTCCCAAAGAAAGGAGGTGAGTTCAGACCTGTAGTTGACTACCATAAAGTAAACTCCGTCAGTGTACCTGAACGATTCCCATTGCCAGTCTTGAAAGTTTTAATTAAATCACGCGGCGAGAATAATGTTTTTACAGTACTTCCCTTGATCTACTTACCGGTTACTGGTATCTAGAAGTGGAAGAGTCGTCCCACCCCACAACTGCATTCAGTACCCCTTCTGGACACTGTTAGTTCAAAATGCTTCCTTTCGGTCTTGGAAATGCTCCAACAGTGTTCATGAGGCTAATCCATTTGTAATCAGTAGTATGACTGGTCATTCTCTTTTTGTTTATCTAGATGACATCATTATTGTGAGTATATCATTCCCAGAACTTTTCGGAAAATTACAGCAAGTTTTTTATCATTTCAATATAGCATATATAAAAGTCAACCTCAGTAAATGCAATTTCCTGCACAAGAAATTTAAATTTCTCGGACATGTGGTCGCTGCTGAGGGAATTCATATCTTAGACCAGAAAGCTAACGTCCCAAAACCAACCAGTAATGATGATGCAAGTAGTTTCCTTGAAGGGAGTGGCTGCTACCAACGATGTATTCAAGGTTATGCACATATCGTCGTCCCTCTCACTGAGATACTTATGAAAAATTAACGTTTTGTTTGGACTTATGACCAGTCTCATGCCTATAAAACATTGAAGACAGCACTCATTAATGTTCCAGTCTTGGTATTTTCTGACTATAAGAAGACATTCCTTCTTTGTACAGACGCATCTGGTGTAGGGCTAGCCGCAGTATTTCAAGTTTATCATGAACAGAGGTAACATGTAACAGTTTACGCTAATCGTGCTGGTTGTAACTACAGTCATTCATTGCGAAGCTTTAGCAGTTGTTTGGGCTCTGAAACACTTTTGAGACATAATCTACACATATCCTATACTTATCCAAACAGATCATCTGCCACTCTGTGACTTGTTCAAAGGAAGAATTATAGGGCCTGAGCCCATTGCCCACTTATTATCCAAGACCTAGGCCCAACCTATGAATATGTGCCTGGTAAACGTAATTTAGTTGTACAATGCTCTTTCACATCATGTAGCCACAGTCTCACCGTATCAACCTAGTGAAGTCTCTTCTACCACCCTTACCTCAGACGTTGTCCAAGTTTGCCGGAACACAGATTCTCTGTGGTCTAAGGTTATTTACTTCCTAGAGTCAGGGGATGCCTCAACCTTACCTGCCCTGCCAGTGTCAGTAAATGATCAAGTAACGATATCTTGC
Source organism: Coenobita brevimanus (assembly GCF_032717465.1). Taxonomy (NCBI): domain Eukaryota; kingdom Metazoa; phylum Arthropoda; class Malacostraca; order Decapoda; family Coenobitidae; genus Coenobita; species Coenobita brevimanus. The sequence continues at coordinate 38,139,256 of NC_136959.1, read as the reverse complement.
ACAGGAAAACAGTCCTTATCGATAGGGCCAAGCCTAACGGAGAAGTACGTCAACTCGTTGTCCCCACTGATTTGATTCCTGCATTACTCCACATCAATCATAACACACCTCATGCATCTCATCCGGGAGGACATTGGCATTTGAGGCAAGCACGTCTTTCATTTTATTGGCCTACGATGTATAAGGACATCAGTGTTCACTGTGATCCCTGTGTTTCCTATAATCATCATAAGGAATCAACCGGATCACCTGCTCAATTTTTCCAGTATTCAGCTCCTTTACGTCCATTAGAAAACATTTCAGTCTCCTTAAACTACCTCTTATGGAGTCTTGTGCAGAGCACTTGTTTGTTACTATTCATCATTTCTCATGTTACTACTTCTCGTCACTCGTCAAGATAAGAATGCTAAGAGTGTCGCACGTGCTTTCATTGATCACGTTATTTGTCTGTTCACTACGCCATCATCCACAACTTCTGGTAATGGTTCTGAGTACAACAAGCCTTCTTGCTGAGATTTGTAAGCAGTATAACATCACTACATGTAATGTCGTTAAACATCATCCTGCTTCCAATGGCCTTGTAGAGAGACAAAATCGTTAGGTGTTAGAAAGCTTGAGGTACTTAGATTCTCAGAGCACCTGTTGGGATGATTGGATACCACATGTATCTTCTTCTATCAATAGCTCCGTTAACAAATCCGTTGGTGAAAGTCCCCTTTTTGTCTAATATGGATTTGATCCACCTCTGCCCTATTTACTTTTACTTTCAAAGCCTAGTCCACTCTATAACATCAACGATTATGTGGAATTGAGACTGTCAGGCTTCCAGATAATTCCCATCAAAACATAAAAACTAATCTGGCGTTGTCTGAAGAATATATGCTACGTCACCAGCATAGCTCTGCCTCACCTCTTAGTATTAATGGTGGAAATTTAGCGTTCGCGCGTTCACAAACTCTCAATTCTAAGTCTAATGACAAGTTTACAGGCCCACACCGTGGGCTATCTCGTAGCGGTATGAGATTTGAGATCAAGGACTTATCGTTATCTGGGAGTAAATGGGTCCATGCTGATGATCTTAAGGTAACTCCCTGGTATTTCGAATACTGTACTTCTAATGGGAGGAAAGTCAGGAAAGTAACGTATCTATCATAGCTTCTCCTCCTTCTACAGTTCGTCCTACTACTCCTCTTCTCAAGCCTTTTCCTTCTTTTAATTTTGCTCCCCCTTCATCTCTTTCCACTCTACATATTAATGAGTACAGACAAAAGCTTCGCTCAGCATCTCGTCCCTCCGTCTCTTGTGTTTCTTCCTCTACCTGTCAGGACCACTTAGCTGGTCTGAACGTTATTCTGGATTCCTTTTATATGTAAGATGTTGTGGAGAGTGTGGGCAGCCTTGCTGGTGCTTGCCGTGCTCGGTTCATCTCTGGGTGATAGGGAGAGAGATGGGGTCCTTCCTAAAGGACAATGGTAAAGCCCCAAGGGGAAGTAATGTTAGTGGAAGATGTCATATCTCTTCAGTATGATCTTCAGGGCTAGATGACATTCATTCAAGAACTTCCAAAATTGGGTAGCCAGTGATCCACCACACGATCCTTACTCGCTTCTTTAGTCAACAAAGATGTTAACGGATCAATCTGGATACCCCTGTACGAACCACTTCAGTGGAAACTTGCCTGGACTGAAAAATTATTTGCTAGTTTAAATGCCCCTGTTGGATGATTGTGTGTAAAACGAGGTCTTTTATTATTATTATTATTATTATTATTAGTAGTAGTAGTAGTAGTAGTAGTGGTAGTATTAGTATTAGTGGTAGTAGTAGTAGTAGTAGTGGTAGTAGTAGTAGTAGTGCTATTATTATTATTATTATTATTATATTATTATTATTATTATTATTATTATTATTGTTATTATTATTATTATTATTATTATTGTTATTATTATTATTATTATTATTATTATTATTATTATTATCTTCGTCGTAAGGTTCTTGGTGGTGTTTTGACTAACCAACATCAAATAATTTGTCAGCATATGAACAGTTAGAACAGGATAGGTTGCTGAATGTTCATCATATATTGCTAGTTAAAACTGTCACATATTAATGAAACGGGTACACAACTGAACAAGTTTTCGGATGTTCTATTGAGACTGAATGATAAGATTAGTGTTGTTACAGAACTACTGAATATCCCGTCTTGACTCATTCTCTGTCTCTCCAGTCGTTATTATTGCAAGTTGAGGATTTTGTTCCACTATTAGCAGATGCTGTCAATGGTCATGTTACTCTAGACTTCTTTCCGATGTAAGATCTTCATACAGTCTTGGAATGGGTTCGCACTAACTTCAGCTTTGGTCCTATTTTACCTTTCTCAAGCTTATAACTGCACTATCCTGTACAAGAACCCATCTTCCTTTTCACGACTATCATGGTCCATATTCTTGTTCGTTTCTTGGTCACCTTTGATCTCGTCCAGATAATTCTCGCTCTACAGTTTTTCTGTGGTTCTCTTCACTGCTACACTGAATCTGTGAACTCAGATTATTTTTCTTACTCTGTCTCATGACCATATGACCGTTGCTTTTGTTCCGTCTGATGCTTTACATTCGTGTCCGTCAGTCGCACAGCCTCTTCGTCTTTGTCCTGCGTTTCTCTTTAGTGTCCTGTCTGTCACAACTGCTCCCTGTGAAAATGCTCCAGTCTGTAACTTTTCAGTCAATACTATTTCTTCTGCATGTTCCTTGCCACCTGCTCGAAACATATCCGTTTTCCAAACTCACTTGCCATGTGCACAACTTTTATTTTCGTACACCGTCATTTGTTAGTGTTACCTGTCCGAACGTACTTGTCAAGGCACCCGAAGCTCCAGCCTATTGTTCCATTAAGTTAAATTCTCATTTTACATACCCAACACACCAACATTATGCTATTTATTCTCATCATTTTGAAATCCTTGTGTGCACAAATATCTCTTCCGTTTTCCCCATTAATGGAGTAAAAATTACCTCTTCTCAATGGACATGATTGATAACCTAAGCAGCTCTGACTTTATGAATGTTCAGATGTCTCATTTTCTTCTTCACTCATTCTTGAGCCCCCACTTTGTGTATCCTTCTATTGCGTTCACTCTGATAAGATTCCTAATCATCGTGGCTCTTGTTCATTGCTGTGTCAAATGTATGGAAAAAAGATTCCGTGAACTTAAGAGTGGATACGAAACTAGTTAAGCCAGGAAAGAGTGTTAAATGGTTAAATTTGGAAATTACGTGCAGAACGCACAGCCTGATCCTGAATTTGAGGTGATTTAAGTGGGAACATGACAGCATTTACACCCGCTGGCCAGTCACCTTTGTCAGCGCCGCAGGCAACCAACAACCGCACCACCGTCGACTCCACATCTACCCATGCAGTGTTGTTTTATGTGCGGATGAGATATTACTCGAGTTGTTTCTCCGGGTGGACATTCACCGCATTTGATTAAATGGTGCATTAAACATCCTTGAAAGGGCCAGAAATCTTGTTTGCATATGAAAATAAGTCGGACAAGACTCATTGCATTCTGAACATAATGTGTTCCTTTTTATCAAAGTATTATGAGATTTACTTCTTCACGAAGATACTGAAAATCCTACATAACCAATTATTCCATTAATATAGTTTTCTACTTATCACTATACTGTATCAAAATTTTTAATCAGTCATACAATGATCTTATATCTGCATATTTACTGATCTTTGTGGGCATCCAGTTCATAGTTATTAACTCTTAGTCCAACATATCAACTGATCTAATTCCTATCCAGTTAACATGTGAATATTAATTACATTTCTTTTATTCCTTGATACTGAATTCCATGTGGACTCCTCTCATTATTTCATTTGACATTAACTTTGATATTTCCTTGTAAACTAGTATGTTTTTATTAGTATCGCTCGGCATACTAGTCATACTATTATATCATCGTATTATCCCATTATGTTATCAATATTATTCTAGTTTTAATTATCTTTTAATAATCTCTATCACATATCAAGCGACATTTCGTCAAGCCTTTGGAGAACTGTTATGAGAATATCTTTTAAGGTATAACTAGTTCTATGATGATATTTATGCCTTGATGTATAACTGTTGTACGATACAGTTTTAGGAATGTACACCACAGCTGGTGAGAGCCTACCAGACCAGGGCGTGATCACCCCATGGCCTGCTCCCACTCTTTCGCTTATAGGATATACACAAGTGCTCGTGGGCCCTTTGGCCCCCTCACACTTGCTCCTACGGAAGGCTCTCGCGTTGCGTGCTCGCTTTCTCGTGCTTCGCACTCGTTTCCTCGTGCTTCTCACTCGTTTTCTCCGCGCTTCGCGCTTGCATTGCTGTCATTTCAGGTAATCCGAGTCACGTTTATGTGCTGTTCCAGTCTAACGTTGTCACTTTGGTTTTTTGCAGCTAACCAATTGATCGTGTTATTTGCAGCTTTGGGAATGGAACCCAAGTTGTCCGAACACAAGTCCGAAATACACACACAAACACACACGACTACTGCTATAGTACAGTATACTTTAGTTGTAGCTATGGGCAAAAAAATTCTACGGAGATCCTATGCCGGGCGCCGGAAGCGGCGTTTTTTGGTCAAAATGTGATCGCTCATTAAATATAGAAAAAGTTTTTCAGTCGTGATTGGACCAAGTTTCTTCACATCAGTGAAATTTTTGCGATTTTTGTGCCAATTTTGGTGCGATTTGAATGTGTAGTTTCAGCTGCCCAAAATACACACACACACACACACACACACACACACACACACACGGCTAATGCTATAGTATATTAGATATCATTCTGACGTGAAGCAGTGAAGATGCCCAGGTAGTGGGACGCCCTCAATTAACTCCACCAAGCTGAGAAGGCATCGCGGAAGTTTTTGTTTACCTGTGTCCCCTGTGTTTGTCTGCTGTCATTCAACTTCTCCCAAACACACTTGTTCCAGAGTTCAAATCTGAAAAACTGTTACCCCATTACTTAGTTATATGGTTACCACCCACCGTTCAAAATGGTTTCCAGGCTTGTCACTCAGTGCAGTCATTTGAAGTGGTGAGTAGAGTAGTGCAAGTTGCCAAACGGATGGAAGGGTTAATATGAGGGGAGGGCAGACACAGAAAACAATGATTAAGGTAACAGAAGTAGGCAGCACTACATCAAGTGAGTGGATGATATTTACCACCATCTACCACCAGCAGTAAAATGTGAGGCAAATGAGTAAAGTAGCACGGTAAGGCAGGCGTGAGAGGGGACAGAAAAGTGGGTTAAAAATGTATGGTAGGCCTGAGTGCTGAAGCAGCGGTGCGGCGTGTCTAATGAAGAATCCATATTTAACCCGCCGTTGCCACGACCCTATTTATCTATCGGATCTACACACACACACACACACACACACACACACACACACACACATCTGCCCCCCATACCTGCTTTTCACACGTTCCCTTTCCTCCATGTATAATGAAATACGGCGCAACAGGTTTCTCCACTCAGTGACGTAAATTATTCCACGGCCCAGCACCCGGTCTCGGAACTGCAGCAACCTTGACTAAAGGGGATAAAAAGGTGAGAAACCCTTGGATCAGTAAGAATGCTTTGTTTATAAAAATAAAATAGAATAATACTTTAGTGAGAAATATCTACCATGGAACAGGAAATAAGCGATATAACATTGCATCTAAAAAAAAAAAAAAAAAAATGAGAGAGAGAGAGAGAGAGAGAAAGAGAGAGAGAGAGACTTAAATTTTCTGCCACCACCACCACAGTGGCCATGTGATTAGAACTGGTAACTATGAAGCAGTAGGACCAGTAACACCAGGACTCAGACTCTGGTATGAGCACCCTGCGTCACTCGATTCAGGTGTTTAGTCACCCTCTCTGGGATAGTAGGAAATGGGTATCTTGGGTAACATCTGAGGGACGTAACCATGTTAACCTGGATGATGTGGTGGCGTAGTACGTATGGATAGTAGTTGAAATACCCAACGCAGGTTCAAAGATCAAAGTTGCAGGGATTAGCACCACAGCTGCATACCCTATGGCGTCTGATCCACCCTGACCTTTACCATAAATTTACACAGGCTCCAGTGTAGCGGTAATGGGTGGATATCTGAAGTGGCTTAGTTAACAAAAATAATGAGATAATTATCAGGAATGATGAGCTAGTAAAAAATCTACCCATCTAACAGTTTAATTTGTACTGCACACACCATTAGCCATTTTCCTTTCTTCCTTTTACAGTATATCTCATACACCACTGCTGTCCCTGCCATATTTAACCCATCCCTCGTCCATCGTCTCTGTCCTGCTCTCATTTCTGTTTGACATTGAATACCCTAGCTGTCAATCTGTTTTATCTTAAGATATATTTGTCTGTTCATTAGTCAGTCAGTCATTCTATCTGTCTACCTTTTTGTGTATTCCCCTTAAGGACTAGATTCACATCTTGGGTCATGCAGACTAAAAAATATGAGGAGTTTTCAACTAAGTGGTAAAGGAGTCACAGAGTGCTGGAAATGTACATTCTTATATTCTTATGGATAGATTGAGCCACTTATTGTTTAGTGGTGGGCGTTATGAAAATTTTGCCTTAAAAAAAAAAAAAAAAAGGATATAAAAAGTGTTACAACAGAATTCCTGGACTGAAAACATTTACCTATCTATCCATATATATATATATATATATATATATATATATATATATATATATATATATATATATATCCCATTGGAGCCCAGTGTCCCGAGTATTGGACAGAACTGGGATTTTTCAAGTATTTATAAAGTAGGGAACCCCCGGGTAGGGACCTATGAGCTTCACGACTACGAACCGATAGGCGGAGGGCGGTACGCTTAGTATCCTCCCAGTGCGATGCCTCGCCCAGCACTCCTGGGATCCAATGGGTTAAATATATATATATATATATATATATATATATATATATATATATATATATATATATATATATACTCTATACAGGGTGTCCCTGGAGTTATGTCAAAAACTTTGAGAAATGACAGATGAGGGAATTCTAAGCAAAAAATGTTATATGAACATGTGTCCAAATCTCAACCGTTATAGAGCTACAATTACTGATGACCTTATGGGCGAAAACGGTCTCCTTCATAATTCGCCCATAAGGTCATCAGTAACTGTAGCTCCGTAACGGTTGGGATTTGGACACATGTTCATATAACATTTTTTCCTTAGAATTCCCTACTCTAACATTTCCCAAAGTTTTTGAGTTAACTCCCGGGACACCCTGTATAAAGGCACTTGATATCAGTGGCAGTGTGCTCGGATGGATTGAAGATTGGCTCACCGGACGAAAGCAAAGAGTTGTAATAAATGGAAAAGAATCAGACAGGGACGTACCTAGAGATCTGGGGGCCCTGAGGGCTAGGTTCTTTGCGGGGCCCCCCTCCAGCATCTAGTGAGATTTGATGAAAAGATTTGCAATGAACATTCTCCACCACTCAGTTGATAAAAAATCCCAAAGCTGACCCACTGGATTAAGAATCAGAATCCAGCTCTATCAGGGGCGCACCCAGGGATTTTCTAAGGGGGGGACCCGTAGTGAGGTGAGGTCAGGTAATCCGATAATTACTGGGAGGTCATATGCAGGTTTAGAGTCAGAGAGCTGCTGGCTCATGTGTTACTCTTTGTTTGTACTTGCCAGTTTTTCATGTTTTGTTGTTATCGAAATAAATATATATAAATTTTTAAATGACCCAGAGAGCTGAGGGGGGGGGCCCGGGCCCGCCCCCTCCCCCTGGGTGCACCCCTGAGCTCTATGCACAACTGAGTTAAGATATAAGCAGAACGGGTTACATTAAAAGTGTTTTAATTAGGGAGGTGTGTACAATTATTATTCTGTGAGCCTAATCTCAAGATAGAGAAAAACACACAAAGATGCAAGTAATTAAGTACAGTATATTCTTTATAATACAAAATCCAACAAATATTATAGTAAATTGACTGGAAAAAATTATTATTATTATTATTACTTTCAAGAGCCGGCGGCGTTGCGCCCACCGGTTTCAATGACAGGTGACAACTGAGACCGTGAGACGTGTCTCGTTCGTTCGTCGTTCGTTTAAAGTTTTCTGCACTTATAGTGCAGGCCGGGCCATCCATTAGCTCGGTCTGTGTGGGAAGGCTTGTATAGTAACAGGGAAGATAGGGCATGTGTACCGAATGTATCGGAAGGTTTAGGCCTACCGCTTGGCTGCAACGTGCCAAAGATCTCATTCTCAAAACTTATATCTCAGCCGGGATTGTTGGGATGACAAAATATGTATATTTTTTAATATTAATAAAAAAGCTTATACATTTTCAAGACTTTCTGGGGCCCGGGGGGCAGTTTCAACCCCCCCCCCCCACCTCCCTCAGGTACGCCACTGGAATCAGACAGGATCAAAGTTACAAATGGAGTGCTGTAAGGTTCAGTGTTAGGTTCTGTTCTTTTTCATGTTAATATACATAAATGATATTGATAAACGACTATTTTTGTGAGAATAGTAAATTGGCTGACAATACTAAAATAGGTAACAGAGCAGATACAGCCCTGCATAGACAGACAATTCAGAAATCTTGATCAACTGTTTAACTGGAGCTGAACATGGCCAATGGATTTTAATAATGATTAGTATAAGGTGCTAAACATTGGCAGTAAAATGGTTAGGGCAAATTATAACATAAATAATGTCAAACTTGACAGAGTAAACCATAAAAGAAACTAGGAGTTCTTTAATAACAAATTATTTGAAACCAAGCAAACAATGTACACCAGCCAACATAAGTCCTGACGCCTGGCCTGCCTCGTCATGAACCCCGTGATTCACAAACTCGTGAAACCGAAGCAGTAGACAACAATACCAATAGATGGCAGTGCGGTATGAGAGGGTGATGGGTAATGGGGTAGTGGGGTGTGGAGGCGGGAGGTAGTGAGGGAGTTCGCTAGCATGTCCAGGGTGGAGTATTATGTGGACCGATGGTTCGTATGATGGTTATGTTTGATTTAGTGATGTTGTAGGATATTCTACAGTATTTTTAACGTATTGTCATTGCCGTGTATAGATGTCAGTTGTATTTAACCTTGTTACACATAATGGGTAACGTCAACCGACAATTATATGTAAAATTACACTTACATTACAGAAACACCCCGCATGTCGTCAAGGACTTACAGTATAGCCACAGTTAACTTGACATCGTTATTACATCAGTAAAATCGTATGGACACAACTGTCACTCTTACCATTATCAGCGATACGAGCCACAATGGGTGGTATGTTGGGATTGCACAATTCTTAATTAGTGAAACAGCCATCACAGCGATAAGCTGTTAAACGGTTTACAATAAGAATGGGGCTGTAGGGAGGGGTGGGGTGACGCGAGGTGATAATAGACCGGAGTATAATACCCACGCACAATAACCCTCCCCTACACTCAGCAACAGGTAAGAAATGTGATACACGTCTCTCTCTCTCTCTCTCTCTCTCTCTCTCTCTCTCGATTGTGCTTTAATCTGCCTGATGCAAGCTGTGTTGGGTCGTGGGGGTAACACATTATGCACTAGCGAAGCGGACTGTCTGCTTGACCGGAACCTATCCTGTTTCTAACCCACGGTGACCTAGGTGTAAAGAAAGGCATATACTGTATGCATTATTTTACAGGGTCAGTATGCAGTTACGGCTATTAATTATTTTTTCATCCAACCTTGGTGTTTCCAATGGTTTTCAGTGTAATTAGTTCGATTCTAACCTTCATTTCTATCGCAAATCACTAGTTTTTGAAATACTAGACGATGTTGCATCACCATACAAACTGGTGATTTCCGACAGAAATGGACAAAATCAACCCGAATCACACTAAAAACGAATGGAAACGGAAATTTTTGTCTTTTACACAAACAACACCTCCAAACCCTAACCTAACCTCCACCAAGCTCTAAACTCGATAGGATAAGCATGAAAGTTAATGGCGAACTAATGGAAGGTAAGGTTAAGATTACGTTTTTCTACAACAGTATTAAAAATGTGTTTGCGACGGCAGTCACCTACTGTGGCATGCCCTATCTAATGTGTGTATTGTTAATATGAAAGGCAAAAAGGTCGATCTGATTAATAGCCAAAACTAAATATTGTCCTTTTACAGCTGTATTGCACACCCACACCAGACGTTCAGTTGAATGATCTCATATATGATTGTAAGACCCTCACGCTGTCTGACAACTGATATATCCCTTCCATCATCTCCCCCACCATGTCTACTCTCTTTACCATGTTTCCCCATCTCCACTGTTATTCAGGCTACCAACTACTTAACCGTGTTGCACCTAATTCTGTGCTTAACGTTTTTTACCATGTCTCACCGTCATTAGAGTGTTTGGATGTATGTTTGGATGATATGAATATTTATACATCTATAACATGCTTACTATGCCAAGGGTCATTAGGTTTACACATATTGCAAAACATTATTGGAACAAAATAAGGTCCTCACAGATCATTCACACTGACGCGGTAGTTACTAAAGCTTCCCCTACCTCTGCCAACGCCCACTTCAGTAGTCACCACAAAAAAAACAATACTCCACTCCTAAAACCTGTGCCATGACAACCACCCCTGCTATCATTAGCACTACCACCACAATGTGATGCATCATCACCGCAAACACATAAGCCACCACGTTACTGGTGCTACTATGTACTGGTAAAGCACAATCAGGTGACAGCACAATATACGGCAATCTGCTACACGTCTTTATGGTGTCCGTGGTATTGTGTAAACGTAACTTTGAATTACAATGCTAGTTGGTAACAACGTATTTTGGAATTTATGTTTAATATTCCGACGTCCGTACAGGAAGGTGCCAGTTACAACAGGAAACGCAGAATTTCTCCGTCACAACTTGCACTTGGTTTACAATAAGCTACCTATACGCTCGTGGTAACGGCACAACACACCACGAAATATTCTCTCCAGCCGCTGCACGGACAAAGCGCCAACAGACAAAACCTCAGTGGACAGAAACCCTATTCTGATATATAAATATAAAATAAAACAATAGTATGGTTGCAAACACATTATGATGTATACAGTTTATTTTTCACCCTCCACAATCCACAAAGCTCTTTTAGATTTGTAGGAAATATATATATATATATATATATATATATATATATATATATATATATATATATATATATATATATATATATATATATATATAATATGGGGTTCAGTGGTCAGAGAAACCAGGGCTTGGAGCAGGGAACGGAACCCCCCCCCCATAAGAAGCGAGCCCGCGAAGCTAGCGAGCAACTGCGCCAAAATTGTAGTTCTCTTAGGTCTCTAATGTTTTTAGGTTACACAGTTTTATACGATGTGCTTAACGTAAAACAGCTGCTTAGTGTCCTAGTTTCTCATGCATATCTGCTCTGTTCATACTTTTATAATTGTTTTCATGAATAAGTTCCAATAAAATGTCCAGGTGGTGGCATATGATAATCTGGTTACTACGTTCATCTTATTTTGTTGATGAAGTGTCGTGACACTGGTGTTTGACAGTCCACATGTGTTGACAAATGACAAGCTTGGATCTATCAAATAATGAAACAAATATAATTAACTATTGCCACCTTGGCTAGGAAACGGCACCACCCATTACCCAGTGACGGGACAGCACCCGAAATCCGTCTGGAGTAACCACCGAACCTAATCATATTTTATTTACATTGGATGTATTAAACATTAACTGCAAAATACAACGAAATGGGGATGCCATTCATATTAAGTAAATGGTAACTTCAATCGGGGTTGTCGCGAAGCTATGAATTACAGTAGCTCAGAATACTGGATTACAGTGCCATGAGACTCAACAAATATATTATTATACATATTCCAGTTGTAAATGGATTTCACGTAAGAGCACATAATACTCGAGCTGATATGATTATAATAACTGATATTGACAATGCTACTGTTAAACATACTGTATGGTAGATGGTGCCTTCTAGAGAATGGTGTAGAGGGTGAGAGTGGCGGGACGGCTGGGACGGCGAATAATGTTGGCCGAGTGAGTTGTGTGCACAGACACGATGGATGCAGTAACACAGGTCGTGGAGACATTGTCGTAATGTAGGCGTATGAGACCTATATAAATGACAATAACTATAGCACATTTGCTGTTGGACCTGTATACAGTATGTACAGAGAGAGAGAGAGAGAGAGAGAGAGAGAGGTCTACTCTTGACTCGAGAGTGACATGAGGAAACCGGGGACGTGTCTGATAATTACAGTAGTTTTAAAATGTAGCGGATCATAGCGCACAGGGCATTTCTTATCACTTCGTATCACTCCAGATGGTGAATGTCGGCAGATCACCCTCCCAAGACATTTACTGTTGTTCTGCTTCTCAACATACAGTGTATGGCTATTGAGGAGTTTTGCAGTAATTATTAAACCCTTACTGTCCGCCCATATCGCTGATTATAGCAACAGTTGCACTGACTTTTTACAGCAATAGAGATTACTCACCTCTACAGATTATGATACTGAAATCATGATGTTGGTAATAATGCTGTAGGTCTTGGTGAAATAAAGGCAATATGATAGTTCGACAAGCGAATTACAATGTCACAAACTACCTTTAAGTCTTCTCAGTATTGTAACAGTGTAGTGGAACTCATTAACCATTTTTCTCTACACATTGTAATGACAAAACATTACTAAAACGGTATGACTGTCCGACAATAACTGCTAAATGTAATTATCAATATCATTTTAGGAAACAAACATCTTACGATCCATCAATCTGTGGAATACTCCACCCTGGACATGCTACCGAACTCCCTCACTACCTCCCGCCTCCACACCCCGCTACCCCATTACCCATCACCCTCTCATACCGCACTGGCATCTATTGGTATTGTTGTCTATTGCTTCGGTTTCACGAGTTTGTGAATCACGGGGTTCATGACGAGGGAGGACAGGAGTCAGGACTTTTGTTGGCGGATGTACAAACATCCGAAGAAGTGATTACCTGATTCCCAGTACCTTTCGCTCAGAAAGTGGTATCTGGCAACCGCCATAGCCTAGTTATATTTCCTACATTGCACCTCGGAAAGAGCAGTTAGGTAAACAACACTCAAAAGCAATATACAAGTGTTTTTGCCATGTACAGTATATCTCACATTACGGTATAGGAAACCACAATATACTAAAGCTGAGGCTTAGCTGTACGAAAGAATTTGAAACGAACGCCACATTCCTCAATGTTTTCGGGGATAAAATGTGTAGAAACTCCCGTAATACTTATTTACATTCTAAATCAACAATACTGATAGAAAAATGTCCCATAAAATAAAACCCACTGATAATGGCAATGTCGAAATCACCAGTGCCATCAAATCAGAAAAATAAACATCTACAATATATTATTATCCACATTTAATTCTTTATGCTGGATTATAATTACGTGGGAAAACCCGTGAACACTGTAAGCAAGATGGATCAACACAACACTAAAGCCTGTCAGCGAGAGTAGATTACTGCTCTTTATTTAGCAAGTATTCCAGCAAGACAGATATCTAGACAGTTTAACATCAAGAAGAGGACATTTAACGGATAGACGATATGGAGAGAGAGGGAGAACACAGAAAATTTGCCAAATGGAGCCACTCATAGCACAAGACCAACAGACAAATTATTGCTTGTGACCAAGAACAACCCCCAACCACCAGTGTTGCCATGAAGAAGGAAGTTAATCTGCCGGTATTCAGTTAATTAGCGAAATCGGTGCAATTAACGAGGGACAATTGGTCATTTTTATTGAAACAATGAAAATCCAATATGTAATAAAATATGAACGGGACTTTCATGAAGGAACTAAAGAGGGAGAGGATGATATCCAAAAGCAATAGTGCGATAATGAAGATAAGTAAAGACGAAAATTGTATTAAAAACGGGGGGGAGGGAGATCGTGTCAAAGGGAGAGACATTTCCATTCGCAACCATGGTATGATAATGCCTGAGTCACTGGCGGACTACGGAGTGACGGGCTGACGACCTGGCGTGCGGTGTTACCAAAGGAAAATTATAGAAACTTGTTAGCTTGGACTCAAAAGCAATAAAAATTTGCCAGACTGAGGGAAATTAAGAAAAAAATAAATAAAACGTTAGACAGGACTTTAAAAGGACGCCAGATATACAGAAAATATTTAAAGTTTTATGAGCTAGATTGCTTTTAAAACCTCTAAATCTAGCGAGAAAATTGCTGCATTGGTAACACAGCTGGCATGAGTCTTGGCGAGTGAAAACGTGCCAAACGTCACTTTTTATTTAATTATTGTTGTCCCCCCCCCAAAAAAATAAAAAGCTAAGCTTGACTAATACTTTTGCAAGATTTGTTTTTTTACACCATACATAATGTTTGCATGGAAGGCAAAGACTGTTTGTGTTATGCGGCATATTCTGCACCCAACTTCTCGGGTTCAGATGCGGCTCGGGCCTTGGGTTCTTAGTTCTTGATCGGGCCAGAGTATACAAACTAGGGGTTAGGGCTCAAACACCGGATGACCAGATTTACACATATATTACCAAACAGAGTACAACAATTTACACACAAGTACATGGGCAACCCTACATAAAATACAAGTACACTAGGTGACAGTACAATATAAAGCACACTTACACTAAATTTGTTATGTTACAATACACACAGGGGAGCCTGAATTCACTATGACAAATGATATGAGTGTATCTCAATATAATACACACAGGGGTATGCACACAGTATAGCCTATGATACAGTGTATCACAGTATGAATATACACGCGTGACATAAACGCAATACCTCATGGGACATGATATATCACTATATGCCACATGCGCGACACATACAGTAGACGGGATATGACAATATGCACGGTATATCACAGCACAATACCCCTATGTGGTATAAACACAATGCTTAGACACTAGATCTGGATATAAAGTAAGGTCAGGTATGTATTGCACGGGGGAGGGAACAACACGCTTGATGGCTTGAGAATGGTTTCACTACACAGAGGTGTACTACTACAGTATGTGACTGAATCACGGTGTATTATCACTGGCAGGGTCTGGAGCACGAGGGGGGTCAGAGTGTTGCACAGGGATGTGAAAGGAGAAAATGTCATTTGGGGCAACAAGGGCACTGCTCACGAGGGCATACACTAGCACAAAATGGGGGTGTTGGTACAAGTAGGGGGCACACACAGAGGCACGATGTTTTAGGGGCTGGGGAAGGGGAATAAACACAGAGTCTGTAGCACTACAGCTCACAGTATAGCTGGTCGTCAGTGGGCGCGACGGGTGCACCTATGGCCACTACACGGGCAGCCATAGGTGGCCGCCAGGTGTGGGAGGAGGGCCATCTGGGGTGTGCTCTTGGTGCAAGTCTCTGGCGGCGTGGTCTGGGGTCCGGGTAGAACTGAAGGATGGAGTGATGGGCAGCCCTTTCCTGCCCTGTGTGTGTCTATCTATCTGTCTGGGAGTATGGTGGCCCTCTGGGCTAGGACCAAACAGGGCTAGGAGGTGTTCAGCATGGCGCCTGCCCTTCGTAGTGGTGGGAGTCCTGGGGGCGGACCTGGGCTGGCCCGAACCAAGGGTCAGCCACAGGGCACTTGTCGCCTCCATGGGGCTGCAGTCTCGCTTGGAGGAAGTGGCCATCAGGGGTTGACTGCAGCCGTCTGTACTGGGGGAGTCCGGCAGCTGCTGGGGGCATCGGGGGCAGCTCACCGTCGCCTGGGGACTGCGGTCTTGCCTGGAAGAGGAGGTCATCAGGGTTGAACTGCGGCCACTCTGGGGGAGTCCACCAGTGGCTGTAGGTGTCGGGAGCTGTGCTGCAGTGACAGGACACCTGGCCATGGGGTAGACTTGTCCCAGGTGCTCTCCGGCAGGGGTTCTGTGGGGGAGTAGTCTCCACTCTCCGTGCAGGAGGAGAGGCAGGAGGGGCGCCTCACTCGGCCACAGGATAGGCGGGCTGAGCAAGAGGCATTGCCCTCACTAGGAGCCTCTAGGGTCGCGGAGGGGGAACAGTCGGTGGCTTGTTCCCCAGCTTGGCGGGCCTGGCAGTCCCTGCCGAAACTCCAGGCCGAGGTGTAAGGAGATCTGGAAGACACTCCCTCAGCCGGGCAGGTCTGGAGGACACTGCTTAGGCTCCCTCCTGGGGTGGTGGTCAAGGAAGATCCAGTGGATGCTCCTTGGCAGGGGACCACTCATCCTGGGGACGGCCGGAGGAGAAGTCCCGTTGGGCATTCTGGCTTGTGCTGCAGGTCTGGTGGACTGCTGCCCTCCTGCCATCAGGGGATATTGCAGCTAGGGGATGACCGGTGGTCTCTCCCACTGTGGTAGATCCAGTGGATACCACCACGGGGCCTGCCACCGTTCTGGGGAGTCCCGTTCTGGGAAGCAACTCCCAGGAAGTGAATTCCAGAGAGTAGTAGTTCTGGGGATAAATGAATTTTGATAAGCAGAGGCTCTGCATTGCGGGGGAGAGAATGTGGGTTCATGGGCGCTCCCAGCTGCTCGAGTATTTTGGGAGAAAATGTGAAGGGGAGGCACAATTGAAGCCAGTTCGTTAGAGCACTTACGGTAAAAATATCGATAAAATAGTGCTATAGAAGCAACATCTCGACGTACTGATAACGGAGGAAGGTCCTGCGTTATGGCAGGATTATTGATTAATCTAATGGCTTTATTTTGAATTTTGTTCAACTGCCTCAATGCAACCGCTCCACATCCACTCTACAGTGGTGAACAGTATTCGATCTGAGATCGCACATGACTTTTGTATATTGTGGCCATCTGCTCGTCAGTGAAGAACTCACGAACTCTGTACATAAGTCCCAGTTTTTTAGAAGCATTTTTAGCAAGGGATTTAACATAAGCTGTCCAGCTTAGGTTGGGGTTTAGAGTAACACCTAGGATATCAATTGTAGCAGATATGGGAATACTGACATCATTTAAAATTATGTAAGAGTCTGAGGGATTCCTTCTACTGGAGAAATTAATGTATTTAGTTTTCTTAGCATTAAATGAGACCAGATTTTTTTGTCCCCATTGATTAATTTTAGAAAGATCCTGGTTCAGAGAAATTGCTGTGTTTATTTGGGAATTTATAATATCAAATTGTGTAAAGGAGGTATTAAATGTGAAAGAACTATGAAGGGTCGAGTCATCAGCATAACAGTGTATTGGGTTGTGCGTGACAGATAGGAGGTCATTTATATGAATGAGAAAGAGGGTTGGTGCCAAAACTAATCCCTAAGGTATGTCACGAATTCGCACGAGCGTATTTACAAATTCGTGGCATTGTACATCAGTGAGAAAACCACGAATTCTAGTGGAATTCCCATTGCGCATCACTCAGTTCAACCGTCCTCGTATTCACTCTGATCAGGATGGTTTCCAGAACATTTCTCACTGTTTCACAAGTGATCTTTCTTATGCACGACATTAGTGCCTTCACTGAGTGATTTATTGTGAGCGTATATTGCTCACTTTCTTTCCGTTGACCGTTGAAGTTCGAACACGGCCATCCCTTGCCCTCTTTCATAGTTTGAAGTTAGTCAGGTTTGGATCATTGCGAGTGTAGGACCGTTTGTGCCCAGGGTAAGGCAGTGCCGCCGTTGTACAGCGAGTTCCTGAATCTCCACCTAGACAGTGAATTAGTAAAGAGGGTTTAGCGAATTGCAGCATCTGATGTCCTGCACAGGTGCCCAGTTCTTTTCACTCAGCTCCCCTCCAATGACCAATATTTCTTTTTGTTTTTTTCCTAGGTTTAAGTGTGTTTAGCTTTTGAATGAGCAAGTGAGTGTATTCTCCTTGTTATTTTGAGTTCATTTTTGAGACTCATGTAAAATAAATTTATTTCATTGTAATTGATAAATTTACAGTACTTCTTCTTTGAGCTTAATGTAGTTAAACTCGTTTTCTATTTCTCCACATTAAGCTTATTTTAGTTGCCGCTCCTAGTTTGCACAAACGCTTTACATGATTCATAACTGGTACTTAGGCCAGTTCTTTTGTATCAAGCTTAAATCCGTTGTGCCAGCCAGGAGTTAATGCACCAGCAAGAACCTATTTATCATTAATAGCATTAGTTACTGATTGTCAGGGATGAAGTCACTTTCTCAAGAGGCTAACAGTACTAACAAACGGCATGCATGAGTAATTAGTTTCTGCTGTGTACTGTTGAGAAAGTATATAAATTCTCGTCCTTAGAGAATCAGCGAAGTAAGCTAGCATAAAGTAAAACTTACTGCTTGATTTTCACAAGTCAGTTTCTTGTCTCTACTTTCAAGCAACATCTAAGCATTCTTAATTCATAAATTCACATCCCCCCGTTACATCTGGCGACCTTATTGCAGGATATTAATTCCTAGCTCTAAAGTTATTAACGAGATAAAACTCACTCAGTCACAGGTATTTATCATTAAAGTCTATAGGCACTCTCTTACTGATGGTTATTAATTCATTTCTATTCATTTTATGTAATAGTTTTCAATTGTATTTTTTTAAATTTTCTTTCCTTACCAGTTTAACTAGATAAAACTGGTCACCAGCAACCTGTACCTATATTCTTTACTCTTGATTATTAGCATTTCTTTGCAAAGATAACAGTCAGTACTCAGTCTGTAGCTCACTCAGCCTTAATTGAGTTAGCATAACGACTACTAACATATATGTACAGGAAGCCAAAGATATGGGGCTTAGCGACCCCTAACAAATAAAGGACTACGTCCTCTCTCGATTTAGTTACGAGCAGCAACGTGAGAATGATGCTCGTGAAGACCGTCGAATTCAGCGTGAAGAACACGAAAGAGAACGTGAAGACGAGCAAAAACAACGCGAACTCGAGTTAGAACAATGCGAAAGAGAATGTGAATGTGAGCGAGAACAACGAGAGAGAGAACAAGAACACGAGCATGCCAAGTGCAAGACACGTGAGAAACGTGAACTTGAGATGCTGAAGCTCAAGCGAGACTCCTTGGCTTCAGACACATCTGGTGCAGCTAACCCAAGCTCCATGAGCGCTCTCCCTGCACATGTTCTGGCGACCCCACACATCAAGCTTCCTCCATACAAGGAAGGCGAGTGAATCGAGCCATTCATAGCTTGTTTCGAAGACATGGCTCAGCTGTACCAGCTGGCTGAGGCAACTAAGAGGCTCCAGTTTCTTAGCCTGTTTGAGGGCCCTGCCCTCGATATTCTCCACAGAATTTGTGGAGACAATCTCACATATGAGATGATGAAGGCCGCACTCGTCAAAGCGTATGGGCTCATAGTTGACGACACCAAGAGTCAGTTTATGAGGGCGTGTTTACAAGAAAAGGAGACTGCTGTTCAGTTTCTTGATTGGCTTACTGCTTACTTAGATGAGTGGATGGAGAAAGATGAAACTCCTCCCACGCGAGAGGGGAAAATTGACCTTATGCTGCACCCACAGCTAGAAAAGTCATGGCCTGCTGAGCTCATGGCTCAGCTTAAGATCTGCTAGGTAAGGGATGCCAGCCATATGGAGGAGAAGGCTGATGCATTCTTCATTGCGTACGGGTATCAAACTCGTAAGCAACACACCTGGAACAGGAAAACTGACAAATCTGGGCAACCATCTCAGACTGAATCCCAGCATCAAAGCCATTCTCAGAATAATGGCCAAGGTCCAAACAAACCACAGAAGAAGGACCAGAGGCAAAATACCCAGAAACCTGAGTGGAAGCAGTGTGACAAGTACCCTAATCAGCAGCAGTATCAGCCATGCAATTAACCGTCGGGACAATCTTTTTCTGCAACAGCCCCAGTGTATTGGAGGCAGGAGGCGAACGCAGCCTTCATTCCTCAACAGCAGCACAGTGGTGTTGTCCCTAGCAGAACGGGTACTTCCCCATAGTTCACTAGTCCCCCAGCGACAGTGAACACTCCTCCACAGATGGTCAATGCTCCAACTCCCCAGACAGTGAGTACGACCCCTCAGGTATCTAATTCTCAGGGCACCATGTTTGCCATATCATTCATTCAGCAGCCTCATCAGTGGCTGGCTGCTTCCTCCACAGGCCCTCCCACAGGCAACAGTGCCTTCCTTGTTCAGCCAGGGTTTGTGGGAGGCATTTCTGTAAAGGTCCTGAGAGACAATGGTTCCTCAGGTTGCTCTGTCAGGCAGAGTCTAGTTCGGCCTGAGGAGTACACAGGTCAACAGATCCAGGCTAAGCTTAATGATGGATCAGTGAGAGTGTTCCCTGAGGCACATATCCAGGTGGCATCTCCATTTTACACTGGTACAACAGTCACAGTTGTCATGGCAGAACCTTTGTTTGACCTTATCTTAGGCAATATTCCAGGTGCCAAATATAGTTGCACCATAGATGTCGCTACTTAGACTTCGGCTACAGTAACATGAGCCATGGCCGAGGCTCAGAACTGTGTCACCCCGGTGACCATTGCATCTCCGCAAGATCTGATTTGTAGCCAAGATGTTGTTCAAGAACAACATTCTGACCCGACACGTACTGCCGTGTGGAAGATACAAAAGGGTAGAGTGATTAAGTATTCACGAGGAGGTCAAGCCAAGTTCCTTGGTAAACAAGGATGGCTGCTCTGTGAGTCACGAACACCCCAGGGCGAGGTTCGACTGCAGTTTGTCATTCCTGCTAAGTATCGCCTAGCAGTGTGAGAATGGGGTCTTTGTTCAGCCTCAGGAGGTCACATGGGCAAAAGGAAAACCCAGGGCCATATCCGTGCTGACTTTTTCTGGCCAGGGATGGAACAAGGAATAGATAGCTTTGTGCGTTTCTGCAATGTGTGTCAATGTACCACTAATCAGAGACATGTCCTTCCAGTGCCGTTTGAATCCACACCCATAATCTCAGAGTCAGTTGGGAGACAGGGCAGTGGTAATGTGGGTGCAGACCTCATGTCTCGCCCATTGGCCCCAGAGGACACATTATGTCCTGGGCCCATAAATACATATCTACCGTAGGTTAAGGGGGAAGTTCAAAAACCCTGCAGAGGCAATCCGAGGCTGTGTTTGAATTACCTTGTGGTGTCTCGAGCTGTGGGCCTCTCTGAGGAATCCCAGAGAATGCACATTATCCACATGAGTGTTCACACCCACGGTGGGTGTTAAAATGTGACCTGCCCGAGATTGTGTAGGGATTCTCAGCTTGCCAGTGTTAATCGTAAGTGTAGAGTAGGGTTTAACCAGTAAACTGGGTCCTTTGGCTTAGCGAATTGCAGCGTTTGATATCCTGCACAGGTGCCCAGTCTTTTTGCTCAGTTTGACCACGTTTCTTGGTTAATAATAATGTAGGTTTAGGGTTTAACCAATAAACTATAAGGGTCTTTTGAGATTCTGTCCTGGGACCACGTTTCCTGGTTAATAATGTATCAAATACGAAAATAATGGCAACCTCGAATGTACAAAGCTTGGCTGTCACTTAAAATTTTCGGCTAGGGCATACTTTTTGTAGTGTATATAGTGACTACTAGGCAGAGAAATTGTAATATAATAAAGATTGTTTGTCACAGTGACACTTTTGATGCTCCACCTTGATTGCTTTCACAGGTGCAGCTGGCGGGTGTAGCAATTTTGTCGTGGAGATCAGCTGATCGTCTCTGCCGGATGCTGCTGCCTCTTCTCTTCTGCCTCGTCGCCTTTATTTACTATTGATTTGTATTACATAACTTTACACATAGGCACAGTTACATCACAACTGTCACACGTACACCGTGTATTACATACACCATGCTACATAACAATTAGTTGTTAATGTAAATGTAGCAAACTTTTCGCTCAGTTTGACCTGAGTACAGGATTTTTCACCATCATCACGGAGTTTTTTCCTCAAGCTTGCTTTTATTAACGTAAATACGAAGTTTTTACACTCATGGGTGACTGTGATTTTCTCCTGTAGCAGGACAGTACACACACCACAGTGTGAATCTTGTGTGACTGAGTTAGGATTTATATGTGTATATATCAGAAATTTTTATGAAGAAAAATTTGATTTTGATGGGGCTTAATGTCACGAATTCGCGCGAGTGTATTTACAAATTCGCGACATTGTACATCAGTGAGAAAACCACGAATTCTAGTGGAATTCCCACTGCGCATCACTCAGTTCAACCGTCCTCGTATTCACTCCGATAGGGATGGTTTCACAAGTGATCATTCTTATGCACGACATTAGTGCCTTCACCGAGTAATATATTGTGAGCGTATATTGCTCACTTTCTGTTGACTGTTGAATTTGAACACGGCCCTCTTTCGCCCCCTTTCGTATTTTTTTTTTTTTTTTTTTTTTATTTGTCCGACTCTGGGCATAGGCTTCACAGCCTGCTATCAAGGCCCACCAGTCCTCCTACATACCATACACCTCAACATGTCACCACTTCGGTGCTAAAACCCACCGTCCATATTGAATACATGCTAGGGCTGTCTCATACAGGACTAGTGTATTGGTATTAGCGGGGGTGTTTTTACGACATGTCGGCGGGTCTTCTGGTAGATCAGTAAAGCCTGATTTTTAATGAAATTCAAATCCTTAAACTGTTCCCTGCCCCAGCCGGGATTCGAACCTGGGTCCGTTAGGACTGCAGGCCACCTCTCTACCGATTGAGCCACAGGATCATCGCGAATGTAGGACCATTTGTGCTCAGGGTAAGGCAGTGCCGCCGTTGTACAGCGAGTTCCTGAATCTCCACCTAGACGGTGCATTGGCGAAGAGGGTTTAGTAAATTGCAGCATCTGATGTCCTGCACAGGTGCCCAGTTCTTTTCACTCAGCTCCCCTCCAATGACCAGTATTTCTCTTCGTTTTTTCCCTAGGTTTAAGTGTGTTTAGCTTTTGAATGAGCGAGTGAATGTATTCTCCTTGTTATTTTGAGTTCATTTTTGAGACATGTAATGTAAATTTATTACATTGTAATTAATACATTTACTGTTCTTTTTCTTTGAGCTTAATGTAGTTAAACTCGTGTTTTATTTCTCCACATTAAGCTTATTTCAGTTGCCGCTCCTAGTTTGCACAAATGCTTTACATTATTCATAACTGGTACTTAGGCCAGTTCTTTTGTATCAGGCTTAAATCCCTTGTGCCAGCCAGGAGTTAACGCACCGGCAAGAAACTGTATCATTAATAGCATTAGTTACTGATTGTCAGGGATGGAGTCACTTTCTCAAGAGGCTAACAGTACTAACAAACAGCACACATGAGTAATTAGTTTCTTGTGTGTACTGTTGAGAAAGTATATAAATTCTCGTCCTTAGAGAATCGGCGAAGTAAGGTACATAAAGTAAAACTTGCTGCTTGATTTTGACAAGTCAGTTCCTTGTCTCTATTTTCAAGCAACATTTAAGCATTCTTAATTCATAAATTCACATCCCCCCGTGACAAGGTACGCCAGCATTTATTGAATGAAACTGAGAATAAATTCCATCTACCATGACCCGTATTTTTCTACTATGAAGGGAAGAAGAAATTAGAGGAACCAGTGATGCAAGGCCATAGTGTGACATCTTAGACAATAAGGCCTGGTGCCATACTCTGTCAAATGCTTACGCTTTGGTTCTTATTATATGCCTGTGAGAAACCATTTCACCTCACGTCACTCTCACTTAGCTGACAACCACACTACATCCATCATTGCCTGAATACCCCTTGACAACCACACACACCACCCAGTAATACTACCATAAGTCTTTCATCTCCTCATGTCACTATCACTATATTTTCCTTCCTATTTCCTTCATTTCTACTCTCTCTCTCTCTCTCTCGACATATGCCTAATCGAGGCTCTCTTTTTTGGGTTGTGCCTCCGTGCCTCCTAATGGTCCAAACTGTTATTTGCCAGTAATTTTATTGGACTTTTGATATCGTTCTCCTCCAAATCATAGTCCTCATAGTTACCCAAAGGGTAATTACCGACTATTTTTTATATTTATTCCAATACTATTATCTATTCCTGCTTCACTGGGCAAAAAATATGTATCATTTGATAACTATGAAACTTGTGGAAACATATTTTTAATCGGTAGAACATCGAACATTGTGCAGGGAAAAGTTATAACAAAAAACAGAGAAATATGTACCGATGGCATTTTATGGTTTTATTTGAAAAAGACGAGGAAAGTTTACGAGATGTACTCGTATACTTGCGTATGATACGAAAGAATCAATAATTATAATTATGTAAAAATAAAAATTCATAATCTTCCTGCCCATTCTCCAGGAAGACCAACTTAACATAGTTGTGTGTGTGTGTGTGTGTGTGTGTGTGTGTGCTTAAGAATCAACAGCCGGAATAGATAGCCATTAAATGATAACCATCAACCGAACAAAACTTACTGTTATTGTTTTGTTAACCCAGTCTGTCTAATCGAGCAGACTCGTCATGCAGCTGCTTCTACTGGGCCATCCCGTGCAGTCAATCAATGTTTCGATGCGGCTGACTGCGCCTTGCCACAACTATGTGCGGGGAAAAGTGTGAAGGTTTGGTTCTTGGGTGGACACCGCATTTGCATTTGGAACCAGTGAACAGGGGGGGCATAGTAGGCTCCACGTCACCAGGTTATTTGGCTATAATCTGTATGGTTACCACCCAGCGTTGTAAATGGTTTCCTGAGTTACTGATAACCAACTGGCTTGTTACAGCAGAGGCACCTGAATTGGATAGAGGAGCATTGGATGGTGACAGCAAGTATGAAGAAAGGAGAAGACAATAGGACAGGCACAGAAAAAGAATTATTGATATAAAACAAGAATTAGGCAGTACTACATCAAGTGAATGGATGATGGGCATCCCTACCTACCAGTGCTGCAAGCAAGAAAATATATTAGCCTATACAGGTTCCACACGTCCATCGCCACAACTACATTTTAATACAGACTAAATGTTTGTGCAGGGGATGATAAGGATGACCTATAATAATTCAAATGTCACATTTTGTTCACTATTTTATATAATTTTTGTTGAGCTATAAATTTCTTTATCATATTTACAGCTATCGCAATGGTATCATAACAAATTCATTTATTGCATGTCTCTGGAGCACTTTAACTTAATGAGTAAATTATATTCTAAGCAGTTTTGGCGCCAACCCTTTTTCTCATTCATATAAATGACCACCTATCTGTCACGCACAACCCAATACACTCTTATGCTGATGACTCGACCCTTCATAGTTCTTTCACATTTAGTACCTCCTTTACACAATTTGATATTATAAATTCCCAAATAAACACAGCAGTTTCTTTGAACCAGGACCTTTCTAAAATCAATCAATGGGGACAAAAAAATCTGGTCTCATTTAATGCTCAGAAAACTAAATACATTAATTTCTCCAATAGAAAGAATCCCTCAGACTCATAGATAATTTTAAATGATGTCAGTATTCCCATATCCACTACACTTGATATCCTAGGTGTTACTCTAAACCCCAACCTAAGCTGGACAGCTTATGGCAAAAAAGGCTTCTAAAAAACTGGGACTTATGTACAGACTTCGTGAGTTCTTCACTGACGAGGAGATGGCCACAATATACAAAAGTCATGTGCGTTCTCAGATCGAATACTGTTCACCACTGTAGAGTGGATGTGGAGCAGTTGCATTGAGGCAGTTGGACAAAATTCAAAATAAAGCCATTAGATTAATCAATAATCCTGCCATAATGCAGGACCGTCCTCAATTATCAGTACGTCGAGATGTTGCTTCTATAGCACTATTTTATCGATATTTTTACCGTAAGTGCTCTGACGAACTGACTTCAATTGTGCCTCCCCTTCACATTTTCTCCCAAAATACTAGGGCAGCTGGGAGCACCCATGAACCCACACTCTCTCCCCCACAATGCAGAACCTCTGCTTATCAAAATTCATTTATCCCCAGAACTACTACTCTCTGGAATTCACTTCCTGGGAGTTGCTTCCCACATACATTTAATGCTCTCGATTTTAAATCCAATTGTTATAAGTATTTTATGAATGGAGGATGCCTTTAGGCACATGGACTTATTATTTTCCTTTGTATTTCCTTCCTCCATTCATTATGAATGTAAAAAAAAAAAATCTCGCATGATTGTTTTCTAAACAGCTATTTTTTTACAATCACTACTGACTATAACTCCTCGCGTTTTTTCCGGTGTCTGATCAGTAATACAGTGAACATATTTAACCATAACACTGCAGGTGTGGGTGTAATGAAGGAGTGTATTATTTGAGAGTGAGACTTTATAAATTGTAAAAATTTTGTGTGGATAAAAAGTGTGAGTGTGAAAACGGAAAATGGACGACTGTGACTGACGTGTGGGTATTAGAAGAATGATGAGAGAGAGAGAGAGAGAGAGAGAGAGAGAGAGACATACAGAAACAAACAGGCGGAGAGAGAGAGAGAGAGAGAGAGAGAGAGAGAAACACAGAGACGGACACAGATAGAGACATACAGAAACAAACAGGCGGAGAGAGAGAGAGAGAAACACAGAGACGGACACAGATAGAGACATACAGAAACAAACAGGCAGAGAGAGAGAGAGAGAGAGAGAGAGACAGAGAGACAGACACAGAGACAGAAACAGAGAGAGAGAGAGAGAGAGAGAGGAGAGAGAGAGAGAGAGAGAGAGAGAGACACACACACACACACACACACACACACACACACACAGTGGGAGTCAGAGATAGCAGACGTGCGACGTCGGCGCTCCGTACCGAACCAGCACGGCCAGTGGCATTACCTAAATTAGTATCTTTATATGAATCAAGCTCTGTACCAGGTTAGACTAAATGATTTTTCATTATTAAAAGAAAAAAAAATAATAAGTTTAAACAAGACTTGTTCAAACACAAAAGAGAACCAAGAGGCAAAAGAATGCACTCAGTCAGCTGAGGTTTGTTTAGATTACAGCTGCACGGGGAATGTAAGTACATGTACTCTGTGCTTTTAGTATTGCAAAATGGACACATACTTTAGTAAAGCAAATCTGGAAAAGAAAAGGGATAAGGTAGAAAGCAAGATGATGATTTCTACCAAGAACTGGTTGAAGGGGAGACTCACAATAGACTGGTTGAACGTGTACACAAACTAGAAATGGTTTTCAAAAATGAAATTGATGAAATAAAGAAGCAGATGCACTTGCAAAAGGAAGAAATAGAAAAACTAGGTAGGGAGGCCAACAAGAAAGACACAACAATCAATGAACTAACAGTGGAATTGAGTACACTTAGGAAGAAAATGAGTCAAATGGCAAGTACAGTAGTCAATCACGAGAGTGTTATGGAAGAGTTCAAAAATGATAGAGGCAATTAGGCAAGTAAGCAGTCTGATAGACCAAAGCAGTGATATTGAGGAGAAGATAACACAGGTGAATGAAGCTGTGCAAAGCTACAAAAATGATGAGGAAACCACATATGCTGAAATGGTGAAAGTATAGAAAGCCTTAGAAACAAGGGTGGAGGAAAAAAGCATTAAAAAGGAAGTGAAAAGAATAATCCAAAACAATCCAAAGTTAGTCAGAGATTCAGTAGATATAAACAAATCTATAGTAATCACTGGTATAGAAAAGGAAGAAGTAAAAAACAAGATCACAAGAGACAAAAAGGAGATGTTAAATGTAATGAGCTTACTGAAAGAAGTATTAGAGGAAATCTGTAGTAAAGACATAGAGTAACACAAAAGGTTAGGGAAATACGAGAAAAGCAAGACAAGACCTCTAAAGATGACTTTCCAGAGTGTAAACACTGTGGAGGAGATACTAAAAAATGCAAAGAATCTTATGGAAAAAGAGGAGTTCAAAAATGTATGGATAAAAAGATGCCTAACACAAGAGGAACTGGAATTACTGAAAGAGAAGAGGGAGGAAGCAAAAACAAAAAATGAGGGAAGATCAGAAGAGGAGAAGAACAATTTTTTTTTTTACAAAATAATAAGATTGCAGGTACGAAAGTGGTACACAAACAGGATGGAATAAAAAGGAGGAAGGTAGTACCATGTCATGACAAGTATATAAACAAGATGATAAAGTTGATGGACTCAAATGTGGATGGAATAGTATCTAAATTACTAGAGATGAATGATTATGTCAGAGAAAATGAACCACAAATAATATACCTAACTGAAACAAAATTAACACTAAGGATATTCAATGACATACTAAACTTAGAGGAATACATTATATGGGAAAGAGACAGAAATGTAAAAAAAAAAAAAAAGAGGAGGAATTATAATATTAACTAAGAAAAATCTAAAAGTCAATGAAATAAAACTAGATATACCATCACAAGTAGAACTGATTGCAGTAGAGATCAACACATCTGAAGAGAAAGTAATTGTAGCCAATTTGTACATGCCACCCAGATCAAACACATGGGAAAGAGACGAATATGAGGACCTGGCAAAGAGTACAATTCAGAGTTTAAGATCATTACTACATAAAAAGGAAAAGAAATCGGAAAGAATTATACTAACTGGAGATTTTAATACAAGAATACTCTAGATATAATTAGCCAAGAAAGC
This sequence comes from Coenobita brevimanus, assembly GCF_032717465.1. NCBI lineage: Eukaryota > Metazoa > Arthropoda > Malacostraca > Decapoda > Coenobitidae > Coenobita > Coenobita brevimanus. The sequence continues at coordinate 38,110,663 of NC_136959.1, read as the reverse complement.
TGTTGGGATCAAAAGCTCCTGGATCTCGTGCAAGAGTTTTTCCTAACGCAACATGTGAGGGAAACCACCAGAAAAAGAGGACTCGATGTACCTTCAGTGCTAGATCTAATATTTACTAGGCAAGAAAATGATATTGACATATTAATATATCACCCTCCACTCGGCAAAAGCGATCATGCAGTACTAAATTACAACTTCAGGATAGCATATGACATAGTTAACAGCAATGATAGTTACAAAAAGAGCCTAAACTATAAAAAGGGAAATTATCAAGACCTAAAGAAGTATTTCTTAGAAGTTGATTGGGAAAATGAGGTTAGATGACAAGATTTAAATCTATCTATCTCTATCTATTACCAGACGCCTCAATCCCGTTTGGGTGGCCACAAACAAATCGCCTCCAAGTCGCCCTGTCCCCCGCCATTTCACTCCCCTGCTCCCAACTCACACCCCCCTCTCTCATATACCTCTCCACCCCATCTCTCCATCTCATCCTCGGCCTCCCCCTCCCTCTTTCCCCCTCCACCTCACTCACATACACTCTCTTCGTCAGTCTTTCACCCTCCATCCTCTCCACATGGCCAAACCACCTCAGTGTGTTCCTCATAACGCTTCCTATCACATCCACATCAACACCACAACGCTCCTTTATATCCTCATTCGTCAGCCTGTCTCTCCATGTGACTCCACAGGCTCCTCTTAAATAACTCATTTCCACTGCTCTCACTCTTGACTTGTGTCCTTCCAACAACGTCCAAGCTTCACTTCCGTACGTTAGAGTTGGTATCACAATACTGTCATGTAGTAACTTTTTCACTTCCATGCTCACTTCCCTGTTTCTTATCACTGCTTTCAAAGAACCAGCAACCTTTCTTCCCTGCTGTACTCTTTCAAGCACTTCACCCTCCAAACCTCCATCCTTACTCATCACACTACCCAAGTACTTAAACGTACTCACATTTTCCAATTCCTCACCATCCAACCTCGCTGTACATTCACTGACTTCACCTCTCTCAAAGACCATCACTTTACTCTTCCCTACATTCACCTTTAGATTCCGTTTCTTACACACTCTCTCAAACTCATCCACCAAGCCTTGCAGCTCCCCTTCGTCCTCACTCAACAACACAGTATCATCTGCAAACAATAGTACAGGGAGTTTCCAAACACTATCCTCTCTCACCAGGGCCACTCCAACATCCACTACCCTACCTTGTACCTCTTTTATTACCCCATCCATGTACAGATTGAACAACCATGGAGACATGACACATCCCTGTTTCAACCCAACTTTCAAAGAGAAAAATTCACTTAGTTCACCATCCACACGCACTGCAGCCTACGCACCATCGTACATACTCTTCACAGCATTCAACAACTTCCCATCTACTCCATATATTCTTAACACTTTCCGCAATCCTAGTCTATCCACCCTGTCATATGCTTTCTCCAAATCCATGAAAGCCGCATACAACTTCTTTCCCTTCTCTAGAAACTTTTCCACTAAAGATCTGAGAATGAATATCTGATCTACACAACCTCTTCCCTTCCTAAAGCCTCCCTGTTCTTCTCCAACTAATTTCTCTGTTCTTTCTCTAACTCTGTCAATAAGTATCCTACCATACACTTTTCCTATTATACTAAGAAGACAAATGCCCCTATGATTACCACACACTTCTTTTTCCCCTTTGCCTTTGTACAAGGGAATAATTATACCTGACTTCCAATCCTCCGGGACTCTACCTTCCTCCCAGGCCAATCTGCACATCTTCCACATCCATTCTACTACTATCTCTCCCCCATGTTTCAGCATTTCACCACACACTCCATCAATTCCTGGGGCTTTCCCTGATTTAACTTTCTTCATTGCTTCCACAACTTCTATCCTACTGATTTCTTCCTGTCTTCTCACCTCCCTCCTTCTCCCAGCCATTCCCCAGCCACTTATACTCGCATTAATTTCATCCTCCACGTTCAACAATTCCTTAAAGTGTTATCTCCATCTGCTCACTTTTTCTCCCTTCTCCACTAGTAATCTACCATTTTTATCTTTCACTCCCCTGCTAAATTCACTTCCACCCTGTCTTACTCTTTTCACCTCTTTCCAGAACATTTTCTTACAGTCCCTCCACTTTACACTCAAATTCCTTCCAAATTCCTCATCCACTCACTTCTTACTCTCTCTTACTAATCTTTTCACCTCTCTCTTTCTTTCTACATATAACTCTCTCTTCCGCCTCTCAACTTCTTCCACGCCCCTATTTCTCATCTATTCATTGTATGCTTTCTTCTTAAATGCTGTATATAAAAAATTCTGTGAATTTTACGAAATAGGAGTTCAGAAGTACATCCCACAGCACAAAGAAGCAGATAAGAAATACAGAAATGGTTCAATACAGAATGTAAATAATCAAAAGAAAGAAGAGATTCGTTGAGGAATAGATATAGAAGACACAATAGGAAAAGGGCGTATAATAATTATAAACAGGCAAGAAACAATTATACATGAATAAGGAGGGAAGCCCAAAAACAGTTTGAGGAGGATATAATAAATAAAAGTAGTGATCAACCAAAGCAGTTTTACAGCTATATCAGAAGCAAAACCAAAGTAAAAGATATAATACAATCCATTACGGACGAGGGAATCACTTATACACAAGAGAAAGATATTTGTGAAGCACTAAATAAGAATTTCCAATTAGTTTTTACAGAAGAAAAAAGTTTTGAGAGGGACTATGTGGAACACGCATGTCCACACATATTACCAGATATACAAATAGCAGAAAAAGTAATACAGGAGGAGTTAAGTAAATTAGACAGAGGAAAAGCAAGTGGTCCTGATGAAATTTCATGTTGGGTACTACGAGAATGTGCAAAGGAGTTAAGTAAACCATTATTTTTAATTTTCAAGAAATCCTTGAGTCAAGGTAAACTACCTGATATTTGGAAGAAAACAAATATTGTCCTATTATTAAAAAAAGGAAATAGACAAAATCCACTCAACTACCGACCAGTATCACTGACCAGTGTTGTAAGCAAGGTATTAGAAAAGCTTATAAGTAAAGCTTGAGTAAATCATCTAGAAGAACACAGTATGATAACAGAAAGACAGTTTGGTTTCAGAAAAGGAAAATCATGTGTTACTAATCTGTTGAGCTACTATGACAGAGTCACAAACACAATACAGGAAAGGGAAGGATGGGTGGACAGTATCTATTTAGATTTCAAGAAAGCTTTTGACACAGTACCACACCAAAGACTTTTGTGGAAACTGTACCATCAAGGAGGAATTCGAGGCAAACTGTTTTATTGGAAGCAAGATTTTCTCATAAAAAGAGAAATGAGAACAGTACTAAGAGGAAACTACTCATCATGGAAAGAAGTGACTAGTGGAGTACCACAGGGTTCAGTGCTGGCACCAATCATGTTTTTAGTGTATATAAATGATATAAACAGTAACACTGGAAATGACAGCTATCTGAATATGTTTGTAGATGATGAAAAAATACAGAGGATAATTACTAACACATACTCTTGTAAAGAGCTACAAGAAGAATTAAATAAACTTCCTGAATGGAGTAATACATGGCAAATGGAATTCAATGTGGACAAGTGTCATGTAATCAAGTTTGGTAAAAGTGGAAAAAGACCTGATTGGGATTTTAAGTTAGGAAATAAAACCCTATACACATCAGAAAAAGAGAAGGACCTAGGTGTGATTATCAATAACAGACTATCTCTGGCTGACATCAGCAAGAAGGTATAGAACATGTATACACTGCTTGCAAATATGAGAATAGCATTCACATACATAAATGAAGACATGCTAAGAAGGATAATAACATCAGTCATTAGACCAACTCTGGAATATGCATCAGTAGTCTGGAGTCCTCATCCCCCAAAAAACACATAGACAAGCTTGAAAAAGTTCAAAGGGCCGCTACAAGATGGATACCAAGCTTAAGGGACCTAAGCTACGAAGAAAGACTAAATAAACTGAATCTACCAACACTACAGGAGAGAAGGAAAAGAGGTGACATGATAGTGCTATATAAGTGCATATCAGGGAAGGAGAAAATAGACATAAATGATTACTTAACATATGGAGAAGCATCAGCAAGAGGACACTGCAAAAAACTGCATAAGAAGAGAGGTGATAAAGACGTAAGGAAATTTAGTTTTCCAAACAGAGCAACTGATCAATGGAATGCACTACCGAATGAAATAGTGTGTGCCAAAACAATTCACAAACTTAAGGATGTGTACGATAAATATGGTTTAAGACACGGGACAGTACGAGCTTGACTCATTCCTGTAAAGATACAATTAGGTAAGAACAATTAGGTAAGAACACATATACAGAGACAGTCAGACAGGCACGCAGAGAGACAGACAGAGAGAGAGAAAGTGACAGACACAGACAGACACAGAGAGAGAGCAGACAGACATAGACATAGACACAGAGGGACAAATCCAGACTTAGACACAGGCAGAGAATGACAGACACAGACAGACAGACACTGACACAGACAGAGACAGATATAGGCATAGACAGACAGACACTGCCAGACAGACACAGACACAGGCAGGCACAGACACACAGAAAGACATAAATATAGACAGACAGAGAGACACAGATACAGACACGGACAGACAGACACAGACACAGACAGACACAGACACAGATACAGGCACACAGACACAGACAGACACAGATGCAGACAGACACACATACAGTACAGAAACAGAGATAGAAACAGACACAAACAGACACAGACACAAACACACAAAAAGACGCAGACAAGGACAAAAACAGACACAGACGCAGACAGACACAGACACAGACAAACACAGAGAGACACAGACACACAGGCAGACACAGAGACATAGAAGGACACAGACACAGACAGATCATTGACACAGACACAGACAGATCGCAGACACTGACAGACACAGACACAGACAGACAGACATGGACACAGACAGACATAAACAAGCATTGACAGACACAGACAGACAGACAAACACAGACACAGACAAACAAAAACAAACACAGACACAAACTCAGAAAGAGAAACAGACAGATACAGAGACACAGACACAGAGAGACAGCCACAGACGCAGACACAAACAGACACAGACAGAAACAGACACACAGAGACAGACAGACACAGACAGATAGACACAGACAGATAGACTCATACACAGACATACAGACACAGACTGACAGACACAGCCTAACAGGCAGGCAGATATATAGACACAGGCAGACAGACACAGATAGACAGACACAGACACAAAACACATACAGACACAGACACAAAACACATACAGACACAGACAGACTGACAGATACAGACAATAACCGACAGATAGGTAGACACAGACAGACATAGACAAACACAGACACACAGACATAGACAAACACAGACACACAGAGACACAGACACACAGAGACACAGACAGACAGACACAGACACACAAAGACACAGACACACAAAGACACAGACAGACAGACAGAGGCACACACACACACACACACACACACACACAAAGACAGATACAGACACAAAACGACAGACACAGACAGACACAGATAGACACAGACATACACAGATAGACAGACACAGACAGACACAGATAGACGCAGATAGACAGACACAGACTTATAGACACAGGCACATGAACATACAGACACAGACAGACAGAGACACAGACAGGCAGATATATAGACACATACAGACAGACACAGACAAGCAGACACAGACATATAGTGACACAGACAGAAAGACAGACACAGACAAAAAGACAGACGCAGACTGACAGATAAAGAATGACCTACCGATGACACAGACAGACAGACAAACACAGACACACAGAAACGCAGACAGACAGACAAACACAGACACACAGAGACGCAAACAGACATAGACAAACACAGACACACAGAAACGCAGACAGACAGACAGACAAACACAGACACACAGGGACGCAAACAGACATAGACAAACACAGACACACAGAGACGCAGACAAACAGACATAAACAAACACAGACACACAGAGACGCAGACAGACAGACATAGACAAACACAGACACACAGAGGCACAGACAGACACAGAAGAGAGATAGACAGACAGACAAAGAGAGAGAGAGAGACAGAGAGAGAGAGAGAGACGTGGACACACACAAACACACACACACACACAAAGACAAACAGACAGACACAGACGGATATATAGACACAGACAGACTGACACAGATTGACACAGACACAGACTGACAGACACAGAGACAGACACACACACACAGACAAAAACAGTCCGACAGACACAGATAGAAAGACACAGACAGAGAGGCAGATACAGACAGACAGAAAAAGACAGACAGATACTGAAAGACAGAAACAGACACACAGACATATACACACACACACACACACACACACACACACACACACCACGCACGCACACACACACACACACACACACACACTACTGATGTGATTATGTACGTTTTGCCACTATGTATGGCTGAGAAAGGGGGTCAATTGGTCCTGAAGTAGTGTGAGCAGTTTCGTGAGCGTGTGTGTGTGAGAGAGGCAAGAGGCAATGGTTGTGTCTCCTCTTAACACCTCCCCTGACAAATATCGTAGTGGTCGAGGCAGAAATTAACCGTTTTCTCTACCATTCACAAGTACAGTCAACCTCATTCTCGGGAAAGCGAGGCGTTAATTCCGTAAATTTGTAAACTGGTGCACCGAGGAAGTCAGGACAGGAACATGGGCATCTTTGGGCCCTAACTAAGCAAGTCTTATGGGAGTTGGGGAAATTATAGTAACTGTTACTGTGTTACTGGTGCTGTTACACAAGCCCCAGATTTTATACGACCGTCCTATACTGCATGATAATTTGCAGAATCCCCAGGCAAGAGAATACGATAAAGTTGGAAGTACTGAGGAGATCAGGTGATTTAGAACAGACCTAAGATGAGAAGTAAATAATAGGAAACTGCGGAAGTATAATTGCATAACTGATCAGAGAATGAAGAAAATGAGGGGGAAGGATAACTGGAGAAGTGTACAGTGGGGACGAAGATCTGGAGTACCTACAGAAAGAGAGAGAGAGAGGGTGTACTAGTACGCTCTGCGATCCAGACTTTAGCGTGGTCAAAGGGGGAAAAACCAAGTCACAGATGCTAACCACTGCATCCTGGAATGGTCGGGAACTCAGACTGACGGAGACTCTCTCCCACCAGCGGCCTCTTCGGTTGCGTTTATTTTCGAGTGGTCAAGTTAAGAGTGGTGGCATGCCAATATGACGGGGTCAGTCTCCAACTTGGCCAACTCAAGCCCGACCTTCGCAATTTCCCAAAATGCTCCTGGGTGACAACATTAACAAGCTACTACGTAAACCCTGTACCACCAGTTCTCAAGGGTTATACAAACAATAAAGTTCAAGTGAGAGGAAATGTGCATTAACAAGACAAAAAAAAAAAGAAGTAATCTTCCCATCCATTAGCCTTACAGAATAGTCCTGAATCAGTTGACACGATATTCAACAAGCATATGGCCCTAATATCAAATTCCACAAAACTTAGCTCCTTTGTAACAGGTTCAGTCCAATGTGGCTCTCCATAATCGTCCCTCTGAGCTCATAGTTCACTGGTCCGGTCTTCTGATATGCTTGACCTTGACTTCCACATTGGGACCTTGACCTCCACACTGGGACCTTGACTCACTCACTGGGACCCGCTAGAAATTAATATGTACAATGAATAACTATTCTCCCTAATGCAAGTAATCCCTTCAGGTGATCGAGAAAGTCTCATAATAAAGAAACATGAGTTACAACACTCGGCATTTCAAGGAGAAACAGAATAACACATGGCACTACGGACACATAGGTCCGCTCAAAACAATACATATTGTAGGGATAACATAGAAGAAAAGTTCTATAACAAATAAGCATGAATACCCCTACTCTAACCATGAAAAAATCATGGGGTCGATATCATTTGGCCTTACAAAGTAACTACGTGAACATTAACTCACAAATAACACAGCCCTAATAAGTACTGAATTGCAAAGTCATCCCAACACATATTAATAAATAATTCACTGTTCCAGGGCACCTGATATTTGGCCCCCCAAAATCACACATTTACCTGAGGCTCAGACAGAACTCTGCTTCCCATCTACACCCTCAGATTCCAGTTACACACTAAATAACAATATAAAGTACAGTACACAATTATATGGGAAATACCTCACTATCCAGCTCAAGGGATATGAGGGAGGTGAGCGGGAACTCAGGTCTCGCCCTTCAAATGAGGCCAATGGCATCACCTCGCGTGATCAACACAACACTTTCTGGGGGACGAGAACACTTGATACTATCCCGAGTCTATTTCTCTCTTTTCGTCACTATTATCACTCGTGGGTATCATTTATTCGTGCTTTAACATATCAAACATATTATCAAATTACGGAATTCCTTGGAGGGGGGGGGGGGCAGGATGATGATGACAGTACTGACCATCTATCACGTTTCACAGTCGGTGAGCGAGTGACACGCCAATCTTGCGTGGTGGAAAGGAGGGGTGGGGAGAGGATGACGGCTTAAACAATTTAAAATTTTCATTACTATAGACTCATGATAGACTCAATGTGATGCCTTTCACCTCACAAGTGATTACCCGAAAAAAATGACATTCCCTAGTTACAATAATCACTCTCCATAACCTCTCTCAATACACTTGCATCGAAAAAAAAAAAAAAAAAAAAAAAAACAATAGAAATCATCGTACCTCACACCACTTTGCGGATGCGTACATTATGCTGGATTACGTGACCATAGGCACATACTCCTACCCGCTCGAGATTTTAATGTTATAAAGAGACTTAATACTACTAAGTTACAGTAGGAAAGAAAATGACTTAAGCACTAGGTAACTTAGTCTACATTCTGATCACGTTCACACGGTAACCGCTATACCCTGGCCACACTTTTCACTAAACCGGACTTTTGGTCATAAAATGAACTAGATACAACTCATTATCACTTCCAGGCACTACAAAGGGAGGGGGGATTTACAAGGACTCTTTTGTATCTCAAAAGACCTGATGACCCATAATAGGGAGGTATTCGTACGCTACTACTGGTGAGACTTACAGGAAAACGTTGCTGCTCTAAAAGCGAGAACAAATATCACAGGTCTCTCCATCAGCCTTTCCTACCCACTGTGTGGGCAGAGAAAAAGCAGGGTGAGCCTGGAGATGAAGGATGAGGCAGGGTAAGGCTGGAGAGAAAGGGTGAGGTTGGACAGTACGAAGGAGTATTAAGGAAAGCAAACAGCAACAGACCTTTTGGTCCTTTCGTGGCTACGGTATATGGTATGGGGAAAGGTATAACTAACAGAACTAATCTCAAGGCTGAAGACAAGGGTAGAAAAGCAGAAATGCTCCCCCTTATCCGCCAAACCCTCCAATCAAAGCCGGCAGGAAATAGTGAGAAGGACCACCATGCAGCAAAGAAACACTGCCATGGTAATTTCATAGGAAAGAGGGACAAGAAATTTTATTCTACACTATCTCCCTGAAAGGAAGAGTAACATTAGGTCAGCAATATTTATCAGTGTTGTTCTAGGATTATATCTTCGTGGCTCTGAAAAATAAAAAATAAAAAAAGAACATAACCCCAGATGTTTGTTTTTCAAAAGTGAACATACCTTGCTGGGGGTTAGATGACAGATACTTATCCAAGTAATTTTTAAAGGTTAGAAGTGTATCACAGTTCACTACATTATTTTTAGGACAGTTTATTCCATGTATTTACAACCACGTTAAAGAAGAAATGCTTAGCTTCATGTGACTGAAACCGTTTGCAGAATATTTTATGCCCGTTTCCTCTAGTAGAGTTTGAGTGATCAACTGCAAAGGGCTTATCGATGGCTGTATTATCTTGTCCTTTGATTATTTTGAATACCTGAATTAAATCTCCTCGTAACCTACGTCTAGTTAGAATAAAAAGATTCAGGGCATCTAAATGCTACTCGTATGGTTTATTTCTCAATCTAGGTATCATTTTCTCACCCTTTACTGTACTCTCTCAAGTTTCTCCATACTGTATCGTTTTAATAATACGGTGACCAAAACTGAATGCAATACTGCAAGTGCGGGTGTACTAAGGAATTATACAAAGTGAGGAAGATATTTCCCTATTATGAATCGAATAACTTTATTTTATTTTATTTTATTTTTTTTACAGCCTCTTTACATTGTTGCTTGGTTTCAGATCATTTGTTATTATAACTCCTCAGTCTCTTTCATGGTTTGCCTTATCAAGTTGGCCATTATTCATGTTATGACAAACCCTAACATGTTTACTGCCAATGTTTAGCATCTTATGTGTACTGATGTTGAAATCCATTTGCCATGTTGGGCTCAAATTAAACAGTTGATCAAGATCTCTGAATTCCCTGCCTCTGCTATGCTGTAGCTGCTCTGTTGCCTAATGTAGTATTGGAAGGAAATTTAGTATTCTCACAAAATAGTCCTTCATCAGTATTATTTGTGTATATTAAAAATAGAACAGGTCCTAATAATGAACCCTTCAGCACTCCACTTGTAACGTACGTTTATCTTGTCTGATTCTTCTCCATTAATTACAACTATCAGCTTTCGTCTGGTGAGTCTATCTTCAATCCAACCGAGCACTCTGCCACTGAAACCACGTGTATTTAGCTTCTGAAGGAGTCTTTTTTGTAGGACTTTGTCAGAAACCCTTTGGAAATCGAGACAGACAACGTCAACAGATTTGGTCTCGTTGTACATGATTAATACATCACAGGAGCAATTACTCCGAGAACCATGTTGCGAATCTTTGACGAGATTATTGGTTTCTAAGTGTTTCACGAACTGGTCCCTGATAATAGTTTCAAGCAATTTGCAAACCACTGATATCAAACTAAGTGGATGGTAGTTTTCTGGCTGTGCTCTGTTGCCATTTTTGAATATCGGGGTTATGTTTCCAAACATCCATTCGTGTGGCATCTTACTGCTTTTTAGTGACGAAGCTAAAAAGTTCAGATGAAGGCTTTGATATTTCATTCTATAGTTCTTTTAATATGCATGGAGATGTTTTGTCCGGTCTCGTTTTTTTGTTCTCTTCTAATTTTCTACAGTAACTCTGTATATGGCTGAACCTGTTGGTGGAGAGCATCTGTCGTCCCACCAATTGACTAAGCCGTGCATTCTCTAGATGAAATCACGAAGGCAGTGGATAGGTTGAAGAGTGGTAGTGCAGCTGGTGTTTGTGACATCCCAGCAGAAGTGCTCAAAGCCAGTGGAGAAACCATGATCACGGAGTTACTTGCAGTCATAGAAGCCATTTGGCAGACTGGTAAAGTTCCTTCTGACTGGACAAAGGGTTTGGTCATCTCTATCTGGAAAGGAAAAGGAGACTGTAGTAAGTACCGTGGTATTACAGTGCTCAGTATGCCAGGCAAAGTTCTTGCTCACATTCTCCTGATGCGTATCCAAGACCATTTGCTACAGTTTCACTGGCCTGAGCAATCCAGAGTCACGCCCAAGAAGTTGACCGTATCCTAGTTTTTCGAATTCTTGTGGAATGCTGTCTTGAGTTTCGACGAGGTCTGCTAGCAACCTATGTGGATCTCAAAAAGGCGTTTGACTCAGGAAATCGGGAGGCACTGTGGGAACTCTTGCGCCTCTGGAAAGCCAGCAGGGATAATCCAACAGATTGCTGGCTTGTAATCAAACACTGAGAGTGCTGTCAAGCATGGGGGGAGACATCCAACTTCTTCCCAGTACGTTCTGGTGTAAGACAGGGATGTGTCCTTGCCCCCACACTTTTCAACACATACTTGGACTGGGTGCTGGACAGGGGCGTGAGTTAAAGTCACTGTGGGGTATCAATTGGCTGTTTCAGGGTTGCCAGCCTTGACTTTGTTCATGATGCCGTTATCCTAGCAGAGTCGCTGGAGATACTACTGAGTGCCCTCAAGGAATTGCACAAGAATGCGAAGTCATTAGAAGTAAAGGTCTTGGGCCAAGACCATGGTCAAGGCATTTGATGACTTGTTGGATGAAGCAGTCAGTCTGTCCAAACACGTGGTGAGGATATAGAACTCTTGGAAAGATTAACTTATCTTGGTAGTGTGATCCATAACAAAGGTAGATCAGACAGTGAAATGTCTCATAGCACTGGTCGGCCTACAGGGTTATGCATTCACCCAGTTCGGGTATTTGGCACTGCCATTATCTGTGAAGAAGGATGAAAGTTCATATTTCAAGGCACTGATGCTCCCTGTCATACTTTATGGCTGTGAGTCATTGAAACTAAACGGTAGCTTGAAGCGGTGAATAGATTCCTTTGGTATTAAACGTCTTCTTAGGATCATCAGTTATCGCTGGTACAACCAGGTGAGTAACGAGCGACTACTCCATGAGACTTAACTGAGACCAATTACCCACATATTACTTTAGTATTCCAGCTGGGCACGTGGCCCTCTGTCCTGAGGCTGATCCTGCTCACCAGGTGATCTCTGAACTAGTTACCCAGGATGGGAGAGACCAAGAAAAGGGCCACGTAACTCATGGCTGGAGCAAGTCGATCACTCCTGTCGGGAGGTACATAGCGGGGGAAGGGTCGTTGCTTGGAGGGGTTCACAAAGGGACCCGTGTAGGTGGAGTTGGAGGGTGAGTGAGGCTATGCGCCCCGCAGCATTTGCCCCTTCTTGATTGATTGATTGATCTCAGTATGCTTTCTCTCATTTTGATAGTCATTATCATTGGTAGTTTCAGTAGGCCTTACTCATGTTTGAACTGATATTATCGGAAATTCTTTCATTACCGGCTACTTCTGTTATGCTGTAGGAATAACATGGTGTTTATTATTGAAAGACGACAGAAGATTGAGCAATATCAATGTTATTTCTGCCATGTTTGGGTTTTGAGCTTTAATATTTATTTTGTTTTTACTTTAGGTATATCTATGAATTGCTCTATGCTGTAGGTATATCTGTGAGTTCCCTCTGTACTATTACTGCCTCGAAGGTGACAGCAACACATTTAGTAGAACCTCGTCAACTCACCATCAGCATCTGGGAGGGCGGTAGCTGCTTCAGCACTCATTAATCATGCGGTAGACATTGATTTTTTTTTTTTCTTTTGGCTACTTCATACGATTTTTATATATTTTTGGGTGCTGAATTCGAAAATGAAAAAACATTTTTCTCGATCACACAAACTTTTTTTACGAATCACTTTTTAGTTTTCAATTACAGTTTTCTCTATAATTTCGCACTCTTAATTATTTATAGATGGGAATTATACTGCAATGATAATATGCTTGAGTTAGTATTGTCTCATTAAAGTCTATGTTTAAAACAACACAGTTATTTCATTTGAAAATAAGCCAGAATATAACTGGAACACAACACAGTGATGAGTCATACTAGTATTGGAGTGCAGCAAACATATCTCACTGTGACACAGTTGACAGGTGCACCTGTAAATTACTTTCAGCGGAGTGTTTCTTTCTTTCTTTCTTTTTTTTTTTTTTTTATCACATGGATATTTATTGAAAATAGTGGTTTCCTGCACTGATCCTTGGTTTATTGTACAGAAGTTAGTGGTCTAGAGAAGAAACTTGGCAGATATTTTGATGCAGAAGAATGAAGACTATATTCATCTTAAAGAATCCTCAAAGGGGTATTTCTTCATAACGGTAATAAATATGCATGAATAACTGTTGTTTATTCTCTGTATTTAAAAGAAACGTACAAGAATTCGGGAAATCTTTTCGAGAAAATCAACTACAGTGAATACCATTGGTTCATATGTGGGGACCTGAAAGTTCTGTGTATTTTACTGAGTCAGCAGTTAGGGTATACAGAATTCCCATGCTTGCTCTGTGAGTGGGACAGCAGAGCCAAAGATTTGCACTGGGTTCAGAAGGAATGGCTGAATATAAAAAATCTACAGCTTGGTGCAAGTAAATTCATCAGACCTAGCTTGGTGAATCCAGATAAAGTGCTGCTACCACCGCATCATATTAAGCCTGGATTATGCAGCAGTCTGTCAAAGCCCTAACATGAGAAGGAACCTGTTTTATGTTTTTGTGCCAAAAGTCTCCTGGTTTGTCTGAAGCTAAATTGAGAGAGGGCGTAGTTACTGGACCTGATATTAGAAAACTGATTCCAATACAGAATTTCATGATACGATAAACAACGTGGAACAAGTGGCTTGGGTCTCATTCCAAGAAGTAATTTATAACTTTTGGGGAACAATAAGGATCCAAATGACAAAGAAAACGTGAGAATTATGGTGGTCAAGTTTAAGGAGTTGGATTGCAACATGAGTGTCAAAGTTCAATTTGTGGATTCACATTTGGAATTTCCCCCCACCCCCCAAATCTTGGAGCGGTGAGTGGAGAACAGGATGAAAGATTCCATCAGGCTATCAATGACATGGGAAAAAGGTTCCAGGGACGTTGGGATGTCAGTATGACGGCGGACTGCTGGAAGCTTCATAGGGACGCACCAGAAAAAGTGTACAAACGACTGGCCACCAAACGAAGTATTGAAGCAAAAAGAAAAAAAAAAAATTGCAAAGACAAGAGAAATTATATGTGAGTCATGGAATATATAGTGTTGTTTCCTTTTGGTTCAGTATATGTATAAAAAATTTCATTGAATAATTTAGAATAATATTATATAGGTCGATTGAAACTTATAATATGATTTAATTAATTTCTTAAAGTTAATAATTATGTGAGACTGTCTCGCTGGAAGTGGCTAGGGCACATACTGTATACAGAAAAGAGGGCAGTTTAATACAGGATGTGCCAGAGTGGACTGCTAGAGGAAGAAGAGAGGGAAACCTGGTTGAGGACAATGAAAAGAGAAGCAGGAGAGGAGTGTTGGTGGGACCTGAAGGAAATGGCAAGAGACAAATATTGGTGGAGAGAGTTCATCGAGGCCCTATGCATCCCGTGGGGTGCCACAGGAAATGATTCATTGACTGATTGATTGAATTTCTTAAAATTTTGTATTAAAATGTGATGTGATGGAAACTGTACTCCACTGTGTTCATAAGTGCAATAAAAATAAATACTGAGAATTAAAACAATTTTTAATGACTAATTTTGCAGACCTGCGTTATTATTGTTTTCTTTTTTTCCCATGAAACCTTTATACTGACTACTGTATGGCAAACGTTATGTTGTTGCAGCATCATATTCAATAAATCATGTAGATCCTGTTCATTTTGAATAGTATAAATTTTGCCGAGACTTCTTATGTGTTGAACTGCTAATATAATATGCTATTCTCCTAAGATGGGGCTTGGTAAATATATATATATATATATATATATATATATATATATATATATATATATATATATATATATATATATATATATATATATATATATATATATATATATATATGTTAACAATAGTATTGGTTATATGGAAAAGAATCAAAGGAATATAAAACTATTGTCCTCTGTATAACTTAGACGTAAAGCCTTGGGCCTCAGCCAGCAGGTCGCCATCACCCAAGAACGGGACGACCACTGTCTGTCCCCACCCCTGACACCACAGCCACTATATCACTGGGTAAGGCCGGGACGAAGAAAAAGTGGCACAAGTTCAGCCTAAGCACTTATCCTTGGTCATCCCACCTTCCCATACGACCCGTCTCACACCTAACATCACCACATCCCTCCACCCCACCCCATCCTACCCGTCTAACACCTAACATCAACATATCCATCCACCCCACCCCACCCTACTCCATCCCACCCGTGTCACACCTCACATCAACACATTCCTCCATCCCACCCCATCTCACCCGACTAACATCTAACATCAACACAACTATCCCCCCTTCCCCACATTACCCGTCCAACACCTTACATAAACACCACCCTCTACCCCACCCCATCCCTCCCATCTCACACCCCACATCAACACATTCCTTCACCCCTCCCCACCCGTCTCACTCCTCACAATAAAACATTCCTCCACCTCACCACACCAATCTCACACCTCACATCAACACACTACCATAATGTCCCCATCTTCACATGTACTGGGAGTCGTCAAGCCTTGCTGAAATTTTTAGTCATCTCTGCTATTCACTTTTCGCCTTTCGCATCTCATTCCATTCCTATGGTACTTTTATTCCTTCTCTGTCCTTCAACCGCTCCATCCATTCTGGATATTATGCCACTCATTATTTCTAGTGACCATTCCTTACTTTGTCTTTCTCTATCTCCCTTTTGCTGACTCCACACACAACTTTCCTCTTTACTTGTCCTCTTTTTCGTAGCTTCGTGTCTTCTATCTAACGTACCTCTTTCCTTTAAAAAAGTTTACATTATCACTGTGCCACTAATTTCCCTCCTTCTTCTTTCCCTTCTCTCTCTCTCTCTCTCTCTCTCTCTCTCTCTCTCTCTGTAACTATGTTCATGGATTGCTGATTAATGAATCCAAGCAGCGTCTAATAATAAATAATGAATCATCAACTTGGCTAGAAGTGACAAGATGAGTTTCTGAAGGGTCGGTTCTATGACCAGTTCTTTTCACTGTTTATATCAATGACTTAGAAAATGGACTCGTTTCGAAGGTATGAAAATTTGCAGATGACACGAAAACTGTAGCCAAAGCAATTATGAAACTAGACCGTGAATCAATGCGAAACGACCTGGATAAGTTAATGGATTGATGTGAAAAAAAATGGCAGATGATATTTAATGTAGGTAAATGTAAGGTAATGCACTTTGGCGACAAAAACATTAAATATGAATATCGTTTGCTCGATGCACCTCTCACGGAAGTAAAGAACGTGAAGGATTTTGGAGTTATTTTCAGTGACGCCCTCAAAAACTCATAAAAGTGTATCGCATCCAGTAACAAAGCAAACACAATGCTCGGCTTCATCGCAAGGAACTCTGATAAACGTGTAATAGGCATCCACACTGAAAGTGTGGAACGCGTTCGAGCGAGCGAGAGAGCAAGTCAGGCAGTGTTAAATATTGTCTCATGTGGCCCACCATCTTCCTCTGATATCCTGACCTGAAAATACTGAAAAGAACTAATGAGATTACACCAAAAATATTCCCTCACACTTCCTTGATGAAATGTAACGAATCCTTAATTTGCTTACCTGACATTTTACTGCAGTTGTCTTCAGCAAGACACCAACTTGCAAAGCTGTACATTGTAGTAAAAGTATTATAATGCTGACTTTGTTTTTTGCTTACTCACGAAACTTAACTTTCTCCAAATCCCTCGGCGGGCTCCGATTCGAATCAGAAATCAGAAATTTGGAGTTTCTTTCTTCGATCAGGGTATTGTATTAATCTGACTGGGATTCAGTCAAACATTCCCCCCCCCCCAAAAAAAAAAAAGGCGAAACAGAAGGTATTATTCGTTCTGAAAAGGCATAGCCTGGTTGTTCTCAGCAATCGTCGGAAAATACTGCTGCGCTACTCATGCAGCCTTAGACCGTTACTTCTTGTGCAACCAGCTGTTGCGCTAATCTGCCTAATAGAAAGTCGTTTCCTCGATTTACGGAAAAGCTATTGGGAATTACAGGTTGTCTATGATATGAAAATGGTTGAGGATTTTTATGCGATTTCCAGTTTGTTGTCTATCTTTCTTGTAACTTCAAAATTGGCTGAGATATCCGAAAAAGTTCGTTACTGTAACCCTACCCCCATTTCTTGCTGATGCGATAAATCTGTCCCTCGGGGCTCGGGTACATAAGTCGGGGGTCCAAACTACAGTATGACTAAATTTGGTGTTCTCGCTCACTTCGCTCGCTCGAACAATAAACACCCAAAGCAGTCTTTAAGCTTTATACATCATTAGCCAGACACAGAATAGGCTTACTGTGCTCAGCTATGGTCTCTGAATCTTATCACGGACGAAGACAGACTTGAAAGAGTGCATCGCAGAGCCACAAAAATTATCCCCTCGTTGCGAAATATTCCCTACGAAGAGAAACTAGAGAAATAAATATATTTATCTAATAAGGGATGATTCAGAGTGCATCTAATTCAAGTGTTTAAATGCCTTTATAAATATGACGATGTTAGATATTATGATTACTTGTTCGAAATACAGAATGATACTGTGACTATAAAATTGGAATGAAACTCAGAATTACTTGTAAGAGATGCATCACTAATATAGTGAAAAATTACTTTGATACTAGCGCACTGGAACAATGGAACAGTAGGTAGTGCAAGAACTAATGGTGGGGTTAAAATTCGGTTAGACAAATATTTTGAGACTATAGGCTACAGCTAACTCAGTATTTTTTTTTTATTTCTAGGTTGAAGTGTATGCTGACGGCTGTAAGACATTTGCTTAATAACGAAAACATTCAGCCATTGTGCTTGCTTTTCATTTACCGATCTGTAAAAGAGCTATTACACACTGCATAGTTGTTCCTCCTCTGCCTCTCCTGTAAAATATTCCATGGTTGTTCATTTTCACAAGCATTGTGATTTTTCTTTTTCCCGCCATTTTAACCGTGTGGTGGGTGGGGAAGGGCTCTCCTTTTCCCTATCCTTTGTTCTTACACGTTGGTTAAATCTTGAAGAATTAACATTATTCAAAGATAGCATTGTTATGCGTCAACAGGCCTCCTGCTATCTGTACGTCTTGTGTAGTCCTGTGCTCTCTCTCTCTCTCTCTCTCTCTCTCGTTTTATCTTTAACCTCATCTACCCTGTGCTCCAGTCCCCCTCCTTGAAAGGGTACAGCAGGGAAGAAAGGTTGCTGGTTCCTTGAAAGCAGTGATAAGAAACAGGGCGGTGAGCATGGAAGTGAAAAAGTTACTACGTGACAGTAATGAGATTCCAACTGTAACGTATGGAAGTGAAGCTTGGGCGTTGTTGGAAGGACACAAGTCAAAAGTGAAAGCAGTGGAAATGAGTCATTTAAGAGGAGCCTGTGGAGTCACATGGAGAGACACACTGACAAATAAGGGTATAAAGGAGCGTTGTGGTGTGGATGTGGATGTGATAGGAAGCGTTAGGAGGAATAAACTGAAGTGGTTTGGCCATGTTGAGAGGATGGAGGGTGAAAGACTGACGAAGAGAGTGTATGTGAGTGAGGTGGAGGGGGGGAGAGGGAGGGGGAGGCCGAGGATGAGATGAAGGGATGGGGTGGGGAGGTATATGAGAGAGGGGGGTGTAAGTTGGGAGCAGGGCAGTGAAATGGCGAGGGACAGAGCGACGTGAAGGCGGTTTGTTTGTGGCCACCCCGACCGGGATTGAGGCGTCTGGCAATAGATAGATAGATAGACCTAACCAACCGTGGACGTTGTCATGGTCCACGATACCTTCATGCAAATACGGGAATACAAATAGCCCTAGCATATCATTACTATATGCGGTTCGGTATATTGCAAAAAGTGGTGACCCGTGAAGGTATGAGGCGCCATCGGATGGTTCTATGCCCAAGAGCACGGTTGAGTCCCTGGGAAGAGAACTCCTAGCAGAGTCTGGCTGTGCCCACAGTTGGCTACCTTTACAGAGAGAGAGAGAGAGAGAGAGAGAGAGAGAGAGAGAGAGAGAGAGAGAACATGCCAGCTATTCATTATACACTTTTATTCTACCACTCTGCAAATCTTACATTCATTCGTTAACACTTATTTGTAAATCTTTACCCTTATATTATCGACTTCCAGCATTAGGCTACTTCCGTTTTGTTTTCAAAGATACTCTTCATTTATCTTCTGTCCATCCTCTTCCCGTGTCTAGCATTCCAACATGTATTCGTGCCTAACTTGCCTACATCAACCTGCTGCCTTATCTTCCCACCTAATTCTCCTCCTTCATCTCCCCCTCTTTTTCCTCACTTCATTGTTCGTCCCTACTCCATATACGTGCACTTCACTTCCCTGTCTCCTTTTTAGTTTCCGGCCTTATCATCTGCCTAACTATCTGAGTTAACCTCACCTGCTGCCAGACTCTTCTTACTACTCACCCTCCTTTCCTCTCCACCTCCTCACCCCATCCATCATCTTCCCCCACCCTCGCAGCAGCTGCGTATGACTTCGTGTAACAACATCTGTCGGCACCATTACCGACACGGCATCTGGTAATGTTATCCTTCTCTCCCAGCTGAGTGCACACTCTCTCCTCCCTAATGCTGGGGGGCTGGAGGGAGGGGAGGGAAGAGCAGATTCAGGTAGTGAGTTACGAGATGCATTGGACTTTTTTTTTTTTTACATTCTAATATATAACTTATCAGTTGTAAATATTGTAAATACAAGTTTCTCTAACTATCAACACCAAACTACATGCACAGTACACACTACGCTTCCTTTTCCGAAAAAAAAAAAAAAAAATTCATGGCAGCTCAACATGTGGCCTCGGAGTGCCCGGGGGGGGGGGACCATAAATGCCCCCACCTTCCGTCCCTCTCCCGGTGACGACTCGAGCTGCCTGGAACCACCGTCTGACTCTCTTCTTCTTCGTTTCTGCAACATTCGTGGCCTTTCCTCTAACTTTCACTCTGTTGAGCACAACCTCTCCTTCTCTAAACCTCACCATCCTTTTCCAACTGAGACTCAGCTGTCTGAGGCAACTGACAGCAGACCCTTTTCTGTATCCTCCTACTTTCTCTATACTCATTTCAAAGCCAAAGGTGGCTGTTGTGTGTGTATATATATATATATATATATATATATATATATATATATATATATATATATATATATATATATGCAACAACTTGTCTTGCTCTCGTGTTCCTGAACTCGATTCTTCCGAATTCTCTACACTCTGGCTTCGGCTTTCCTGTCATTCTCTGACTAAATATATCTGCGCTGTTTACTTATCTCCTAATTCTACTGACTATCAAAAATTCTTTGACTATCTTACTTCTACGATGGAACACATTCTATCTATTTCTCATTTCTCTGAAATCTCTATTCAAGGAGATTTCATTGTTCACCACCACCTTTGGCTATCCTCTCCTTTCACTGATCCACCTGGTGAACAAGCCTACACCTTTTCTATTCTTAATGACCTAGAGCAGCTTGTACAGCACCCTACCTGTATCCCTGACCGCCTTGGAGAGAGCTACAACATACTTGACCTCTTCCTCACAACCAATCCTTCTGCTTGCACTGTTAATCTTTTCTATCCATTGGGCTCCTCTGATCGTAACTTTATCATCTTAACCTGTCCTATCGCTCCAAAGACACGTCGTCTGTGGCAATTTGGAGCTGCAGATTGGGAGGCCCTCAGGTAGTACTTCTTTGATTTTCCCTGGGATGATTCTTGCTTCCACGGCCGGGAGCCATCTGAGTGTGCCTTGCGAATTACAGAGGTTATTCTCTCGGGCATGGAAGCATACATTCCTTTCTCATATCCTTTGACTAATGCAAGAAAGCCTTGGTTTAATCACGCTTGTTCTAAAGCTGTCCGCAACAAGGAGAGGGCCTATAAAAGGTACTGGAGCCAACCCACCCCTGAATCGCATCTTTTATACGTTTCTGTCCGGAATTGTGCTAAGTTTGATCTTTGCTCTGCAAAAAATAATTTCATCCGTACTAAATGCTCTCAACTCTCCAACTCGAATTCTTCTCGCTCCTTCTGGCACCTTGCCAAAAACCTTTCTAACAACTTTACCTCATCATCCTTCCCTCCCCTTTTCTACTCTGATGGCTCTGTAGCTATTTCTTCTACTGATAAAGCAGATCTCTTTGTTCAGACTTTCTCCTCCAATTCCACCTTAGACGATTCCAGTTCTGTTCCTCCATCACTTCCCCCCTCTGATTTCGTCATGGCTGACATTAAAATTTCTTCAGCTGATATATTTTCTGCCATCACAGGCCTCAACACTAATAAGGCATATGGGCCTGATGGAGTCCCTCCTGTTGTTCTCAAGAACTGTGCTTCTGTGCTTACACCCTGCCTAGGCAAACTCTTTCGCCTTAGTCAATCAACTTGTACCTTTCCTTCATGCTGGAAGGTTGCTCTCATTCAGCCAGTCTCAAAGAAGGGTGACCATTCCCAACCCTCTAACTATCTTCCAATTGCTTTAACATCCTGTATGTGAAAAGTTTTCGAATCAGTTCTTAACAGAAAAATTTTAAAGCATCTTTCCTATCACAAACTTCTTTCTGATCGTCAGTATGGGTTCCGTCAGGGACACTCCACTGGCGATCTTCTCCCCTACCTTTCAGACTCCTGGTCATCCTCCTTTCGGGACTTTGGCAAAAGCTTTGCCATTGTACTTGACATCTCAAAGGCTTTCGATTGAGTAAGGCATAAATCTTTAATTTCCAAACTGCCCTCTTTCGGTTTCTATCCTTCTATCTGTGCCTTCATCTATAGCTTCCTTTCTGGTTGTTCTATAGCCGCTGTTGTAGATGGCCATCGTTCTTCTCCTAGATCTATCAACAGTGGTGTTCCTCAGGGCTCTGTCCTATCACCAACTCTCTTCCTTTTATTCATCAATGACCTACTTAGCTGTACCTCTAGCCCTATCCACTCATACGCTGATGACTCCACCCTTCATCTTTCCATTCGGTTCCCGCAACGTCCATCTCAGCGGTTACTTCAAGAAACAAGGGGTGAGGCTATGGCACACCTATTGTCTGACGTGGCTCGTATCTCTGACTGGGGTAAAAATAATCTGGTTGTTTTTAATGCATCAAAGACTCAGTTTTTACACCTATCAACCAACAAAATCTTCCATAGATATACTCACTAATGTTTAATAATATTCAGCTTAATCCTGCATCATCCTTGAACATGCTTGGGGTTTCATTTACTCGGGACTTATCTTGGAAAGATCATATTACATCTCTTGTAAAATCTACTTCCAAGAGATTAGGTGTGCTAAGCTGACTCCTTTCCTTCTTTACCCCTGCACAGTTGTTGACTCTATACATGGGTTTTATACACCCCTGTGTGGAGTACAACTCTCATTTGTGGGGAGGATCTCCACATATAGCTCTTCTCAATAGGGTGGAGTCAAAGGCTTTTTGTCTCATTAACTCTCCTTCTCTTATTGACTCCCTTCAACCTCTGTCTCTTCATCACACGGTTGCATCTTTATCTCTTTGCTATTGCTATTTCAGTGGTCACTGCTCCTCTGAACTGTCTGCATGCATTCCTCCACCTCTACAACGGGCACGTAGCACCCGCCTAGCAGCAAACTCTCATCCCTTTTCTGTCCAACTTTCTAATGCAAGAGTTAACCGTTACTGCCAGTCCTTCATTTATGCAACAGGTCAACTCTGGAACTGTCTGCCTCTGTCTGTGTTTCCTGTTTCCTATGATCTCCAGTTTTCAAGCGCAGTGTGTCCGGGCATCTCGAAATGATCGGATCTTGAATTTGGCTCTCTCTTGTGTTTTGTTTTTTTCTTGGAAGGAACAATAATTGCGGGCTCGCGGCCTTTGGTTCCTTCTACTTCGCATTTTAATAAAAATAGTAGTCGCTTCAGACTGTGGACCTGGCTAATTTCAAATAATTTTTTTTATCAGCTCTGGGGATACCTCGAACTGAAGAAATGAGATGGTAAAATACATGTAAATACTTGTTATAAGTGAGAATAAAAACACTACTGGAACTATAGCCTACATCCCAAAGGCTGGATTTCCTCCATTGCAATATCTCCCATCGTGCTTCATTTAAATTGACAGTACTCCAGTATTCACTTAAAAACACATTTCTGTTTCCCTTCGAAATCTATTTTAAGAAATTTAAATATATTTGCTCCACTAATAAGCTCTTCAATGTACTGGTAAAACTAATTCAAACTGTCAAACACTAACCTCATTCTTTCACCAACGACTACACACCATACAGGTATTTAGTTTCAGTTTATGTCCATCTTTTCGAATAAGTGATTCTCAGGTGTAACCTTACCTGTATCACACCCCACAACCAAATGTGAGGGTGGCAAGTGGGGTGACTTTGCTACCTTTCTCGGCCCCACCTCCCTCACACCATAGGATTCTTTCTCGCTGTCAGTCAGTTGGTGTAGCTTCCTGACGGGCTCGACATGCACTTTCCGTATTTCACAATTTAGTTGCCCTGCACAAACATAGTTTGATAAGTTATTCGTCTTATATTCAAGATGACTGTATAAATCTTTAGCTGAGCCGTGGGGAATTCCTTCGTGTGGCATCTGACATATGTTTTACGACTGTTGATTTGCTTTTTTTTTTTCAAGAGCTAAAGTAACACATCCTATATATCTGTATATTGCCCGTGCTTATCTCAAGAGTTCATCCATGAAGGCTATGACAAAAACACCATTAGGTGCTTTGTTGTTCCATCCCATCACTCCAAGCCCTGCTTCCTGATGTACCTTTCTTGTTACTCTTTCTACTTCGTTTTTGGTCATAGTTTTTCATTGTCTCGCCAACTAACATTAAAACTTTCTATAGACCTGGTTCCAGTCTGAATAACTAAACTTCATGTCTGATTCCGAAAAAAAGAAAAAAAATGAATCTGGAATTTCAACATTGTCTACAATGTGCTAACAGCCTTGACAGTCCCTTATAATATTCTTACTCTCCTCTGGTACGTTTTGCGATCAGTCACTTGTTCTCTGTCGTTTGTGTTGGACTGTCAGGCTGGCGTCAGACCGGATTGCAACTCTTAACAGGTCTAGGGGTAAATCTGTGACACAGTAGGTATAGGGGGTACATGCTACCCCAGGAATTAAAAAAAAAAATAAGTAAAAAAATGCCAAACTTAATTTTTATTAAACAAAATGCACAGGGCTACTCTTGAGCATTACTGTATATGTGAGTGATTAACAAAAACACAAGATTAAATGACAATAATTCCTTACATTCCCTTAAAAAGAAAATAATTTCTTTGATCATCATCGTCATCCAATCCTACATTGCCCCATGAGGAGCGTAGGAACCCGGGGCTAGGCAGTTGGTCCTGGCATTTAAGATGAGAGTGATCAGCCTTACTCATCCCTGAGTGGCATTACATGAGCAATAAGCCCCAACATCCCTTGGATATAAACCTTCACCGGCTCAATCCAACTGGCGCAATAATTACCCACTAAACCACCAGGCGCCAAAATTTGGTTATATGGTTACCACCCAGCATAGTAAATGGTTTCTGGTGTACAGGAAACCATTTGGCTTGTCACTCAGTGCAGAGTCACCCACAGGCAGAAGGAAGAGGAAAGAATGAAGGAAAGAAAGACGGTACAGGGAGTGTAAAGTCACACGTAGGGAGAAGGACGAGGAAAGAATGGAGAAAAGAAAGACAGCAGAGGATGGAAGGAAAGAAGGATGGAGGAGAGGAAAGGGCTGACACCCGACAGCAGCACTACATCGAGTGAGTGGATGGTGGGCGCCCCCACCTATCACAAAAAAAAGAAAAAAAAAAATTGAAACTGGCTAATCAACAAACAAGATAATGAAATAAACTCTACCTGGCAGTACAAAGCTAAGGCAAATACTCTAGACTTCGCATGGGAGGAGGGAAATGTGCGTAGACTTCGTACATTCCTGGAACGAGGAAACATCCTACCCAACTGTGCACTTCAGATACTCAGTACTACCAACACAGAGCAGAAAGCGACATGATCTCACCATACACGTAGTCACCGGTGGGGAAATGCTGAAAGGGATTTTTGGCATAGTTCTTGCATGACGATACGGCCTTCCTAATTTTATCACTTGTTTACTAAACAATATTATCTTCTTCCAAAAAATATTTATTTGGAAGCAATAATTTCCTTTGAAATTGAAAGCTAGACTAAATATTATAAAACCCTTGAGAATAATGATCAGTTATAACTTAGCAACTTCCCCTATCACCTTAGATTATGTGGTTAATATTAGAGTTCCAGTGATGATTTGCATTTGAATCCTGATAAGGTGAAAAAATGGCCTTCCTGTCCCCTCAGCCACATCTTCTCACCCTGCAGCCAGTTGCAAACAAACACTGCACAATTACTGTTACAAACAACTGAAACAAGCAGAATTTGTGAAGACTGCTTGAAGCCATTTTCATCACCTCATACTACATTTTAGAAGGTAAGCAGATATAAATGTGTGTGCCAGGGGCCTCGTTTGAGTGGGGGACAGGGGGACGTGTTCCCCTCACTTTTTGGAGCCTGGAAGACAGAGTATCTTTTACCCCCCCCCCACTTATCTAGGTGAAATTTTTCAAAATGAATAGCTTTATGCCGTTTTTCTTTTTTTTTCTTTAATAGAAAAATCCATTCTATACAATACAGTACAGTTCAGGTGATATGAAAATCATTCCCTGCCGACCTGGACAGTTCGATTGGTCACCTGAGTCAAGGATTAAGAGAGGTTAATCCCACCAGATGCATTTACTTAGGTCAGTCTTGACGTATGCACCACCCCTGATGCCTGAGCCAATGAGAATCAAACTAAAAGAATGAGTAGTGGAAAACAGAATTTCTATTGGCTACCAACAGAATACCAGACTGGGGGTGGGTGCGGCAGGGAATTTTAATTTACACATATTTGCTAAGTGGAGAGAGAGAGAGAGAGAGAGAGAGAGAGAGAGAGAGAGAGAGAGAGAGAGAGAGAGAGAGAATTAAAAAAAAACGCAAAGGAAACTAGGGAAAAAATGATAGTATCACGAATGTGGGAAAGTGTGTGTTCGTGACCCTCACGCCAGTGTGGTGACAGATATTTTGGGGAAATATTCGAAGTGTTTGCCCCCCCCCCTGGCAAAAATCCTGGATACGCCACTGGATCTCACCACGACACCTGACCACTCACTGGCACTGTTAAAGTCAAGGATGGCCATGCTACTGGCAGCCCCCATTCATGGTGAAACATGAAATGATGTCATAGCGTGCGGTAGGAGCTACCCCGCTATTCCTACTAAGGGTGTGGAGTGTTCTTAGGCATCTACGTATGTTGTATCGTTGGGTAAGCTTGTTTTTATAGGGTCTTATGAT
This sequence comes from Coenobita brevimanus, assembly GCF_032717465.1. Classification (NCBI taxonomy): domain Eukaryota; kingdom Metazoa; phylum Arthropoda; class Malacostraca; order Decapoda; family Coenobitidae; genus Coenobita; species Coenobita brevimanus. Next base: position 38,083,685 of record NC_136959.1, on the reverse strand, counting down.
AATGAGTAAAAACTGTAGCAAATCCTTGAACTAAATCCCATTTTAACCAGGGCAGTCACACCAGTCATTTACGAATATAAATAGGCCTACAAAATATATACAAAAGCAAAGAAAGATTTATGTTATACTCTATGAAAAATTTCTTCCATAATTCAACAAGTCAAGTGCCTTGGCATGTTGCTAATGGATTTGAATCGCAAACGAGAACATAAAGGAATTCTGTTCAGCGGAGACCATAACCAGCAAACCAGAATGCACATCAGTGAAAATAATTATATTCCAAAAGGGTAATATATTCGCGAGTTTAGTGACATCCTTGTATGGTGCATTCATGACAAAATGAGTAGTTACAAAAATTCAAGTTGGTCTTCGCACATACATCGCAGATAAAACAGGAATTCCTTTTATGACATTCAGTCAGGTGTTGTTGCATTTAGACAGTCATTGCGGAATTATATTCACCTGAAATATTATATACACACTTGCTTATCACAAACATGTATTCAGATCAACCATATAAGTGGCTAATCATTGCTTATGAGCGTTTCATTATTAGGTAATTTACTTAGTGAATAATTTCATTTTCTCGTCCTACGCTTCGTGTTACTCAGTAAGGGCACACATTCTTTCAATACTGTATTATAGTAAGGTCTTCAGACTGATCCTGGATGATGTAGGCAGCAGTTTATAAAGCTGTTATATTAATAAAAGATTTTATTTCTCTATCACATGACCTAAGACCCACGGACATATAACAGTTTCTGCTGAGAGAGAGAGAGAGAGAGAGAGAGAGAGAGAGAGAGAGAGAGAGAGAGAGAGTTACACGTCGTTCAAAAGTTAATCAACACAGAACATGTTATCACACGGGAAACTAATCAAGTTCCTCCCGCCGCCCAAGCTTCTCTCTCTCGTTATCAGCTCTGGCTCCCCCTTCCATCAACTATTACAGCAGATGGAATTTCTAATCTGTTATGCAGCGTGTTCTGTCCCGACTTCTCGGGTCCAGTCACGGTGCAACTCTGGGTCCTTAATTCCTGACCGGGTCAGCACTAGGAAGGAAGGGAAACACAAACACCACGGGTGAACATATACACTAATATATTAATAGAGAAACAATTACACACACAATATTAAATGGCCGGAGTCGAAATTACACAGTGCCTAACACTGATATTGGTCTGAAGCACTGTCCACCTAGTTCAGCACATTTGTCTTATATCTGGGTTATTTCCTCCCAGTATCACAGGCAATATTGAGCCAATATAGATAATACATCAACACAGAGAGGTTTACATACAACACTACCCAGTATACCCACAGGGACAGCCCTTCAGCCTAGGTGCTCGCGTGACATAGACAGGTCCTAGCTAATACATCATCTCTGTGTGACATGTACAGCAGTCCCTAGCTAACTTAGCATCTATCTACGCGTCACACCAGCGGAGAATATACCGTAGGTCACATTGTGCGAAGCGGGGGGTGAGGGGCTTACTGAGGATAGGGAGGGTCTCTCTCTGTGGGGCCAGGGCGGGGGCAGGGTGGGGAAGGAGGGGGAGGGTCTAGTACAGAGATATTGCTGTGTTACGTGAATGATACGGGCTCGTCTGTCCTGTCCGAGGGGGGAGGGTCTCTACTCGCACGAGACTTGTCAGCAAGGGGGAGTAGAACACTGAACACGGGGTGTGTATGTGTATGGGGATAGGGGAAAGGAACACCGGAGAACAGTTCACTGGTAATTCATTAGAAAGGGGGGGAATTCACAATACTGGGGAGGTATATAATCCGAGACCTGTCACTCATTGTTCTGTCGGAGAGGAGACCACGGCCCATGGGGGAGAGGGCCTATGCAGGGAGCTCCAGGAGGTGGCCAGGAGTGGAAGGTGGGCTGTCCAGGGAGCTGTGCAGAACAGTGGAACCTGTGAAGTTGCCACTAGTATGGGAGTAATGGGGTGGCGTCAGGGGCGGCTTTCTCTCCGCGTCGGCCCTGCAGGAGGCAGGGCTCTCAGGACTGGGCCCGAAGAGGGCCAGAAGTCGGGCAGTACGTCGTCGGCCCTTGGTCGTCTTTGGGGTCTGGGGAAGGGCCTGGTAGAGGCCCAGCCCGAGTGTCGGCAGGGAGGAGGGTGCCGCCAAAGTAGGGCGGCCTGTACCCCTGTCCGGGGCGGCCGTCAGGGGAGAACTGGGGCCACCTGCGTCGGGGGAGGCCCCTCGGCCTCGGCAAGCACCTGGGGAGGTCCGCTGGCTCCGGGAACTGCGGCCTCGGCTGCTGGGGGAGGCCGACAGGGTCCTGGCAGATCCCATCAGTGCCTGTGGTGACCCGGGCTGCAGGGACCGGATTCTGGGCCTTCGGGGCGCCTTGTCTGGTCCGGACTTAGGAGGGGAGCCTGTAGGGGGAGAAACTCCAGCCCCCCAAGGAGAGAGCTGGAAGGAGTGACACCTCGCTCTAACACCAGGGTGGTGAGGTGAGCCAGAGGGGACTCCCTTCATCAGACAGCCCCGTCAGGCACTGCCTGTGCTCCTCCGTGGGACAGGGATGCAAGGGCTCTCCTGTCGGAGGGCTACGGCCTCCTGCCCTGGGGACGTCGGGAGGAAGAGGTCGGACGTACACTCTCGGCTTATGCCACAGCTCCGACAGAGCGTGCCCTCCCTACGTAGGGTTGGGTTTACCTGTCCCGGAGACGTCAGGAGGAAGAGGTCGGACGTACACTCTTGGCTTTCACCACAGCTCCAATGGAGTGTGCCCTCCTTCCGTCTGGGATGGTCCTGTGACGTAACGTCAGGAGGAAGAGGTCGGACGTACTCTCTTGGCTTTCGCCACAGCTCCAACGGAGAGTGTCCTCCTTCAGTCTAGGCAGGGGAGTAGCAACCCTAGAGGCTCCCCCTGAGCCCTCAGTTAGTTGTGGAGCCGATCCAGATGCCTCGGCGTCCGAGGATATGCCTGAGAAATTGCCACAGTAAGTCCCACCCCGATTCTGGCGAACGTTCCCTGTGTTGAAGAGTAGAGTACTTTCCCTGTGCACTACCAGGTAGTCTGGCTGCGCGGAAGAAGGGCGCCGGGTCGCGAGGGAGATACCCCGTTGTTGCCTGGACGTTGGCCCAGGCCCCTCCGTTGTCTCCTTGTGGGGTGGGTGTCACCCTCTCACTTTATCCTCCTGGGGTGGTGGTGTCGGGTTCACTTCGCCACGCTGTTATTTCATAAAACTTCATTGACATATGCGCAGATCCTGGGGGAGGTGGGGGATAGATCCTCCTCTGAAATAGGGTCTGAGGAATATCCTATGCAATCATCCCCCTTTGTAATTCAAATAACCCAGAAATGAAATGAAAAAATAAACCAATAGATGTTCTCAACATTCTTACAGTATTAAAATGAAAATGAAGTCACTGAAATAAAGAAAAATGCAACTGGAGAAAATATTCTAGCATCAGAAATGTGAGATGATCCGATGTAGCAAGTAAATACCAGTAATTTAAAAAGAGTTCACTTGTGATGATGGAATGACGCCAAATTTGGCGAAAATAACAAGTAACGATTTATGTTTTTTTTTTTGTTGTCCTCATTATATACCCATCTGATATTTTGCTTACATTCATAAAATATGTAAAATGCAACTGTATCAACTCACTTCCTTTGGCAATGACCATCTCTTCTCTCAAAGTGTTCTTTAATCTCAAAAGTTATCCTCCACCTCCTCCCAGTAATATCTATGCCGTTGTTCCTCGATCTGCTGTTTTAAAAACGCCGGCTAAGTCCAAATGCTAAAGTATATATGTACTGTAAATTGTTGTTTAATCGTATATGTAGCCTACTATAAATTGTTTGTTTAATCGTTACTCAGACCTCAATACTTGCCTCTCCCAGAGGCCGTTAGTGACGGTTTTCATTCTATCCCTGACTGGAGATTGGGTTACTTTTGTGAGCTAGTGATGAATGTGGTGAGCAGTTACTTAGTGTGATAATAGTGATTCAGAATGTATTTTAGTGTTCAGAGTGTTGGGAGTGCTGTAAGCTAGTCCAATTGTGTTTTGATTCTGAGCAGGTGAGCGCAGCGATGATTACTCCAAGTACAGGCGAGAAAAGCGGTCCGACACGAAACTGTCAGACCACAATGGCTTTCAGAGGCTAATAATTTTTCTACTATGTGAGATGAAGAAGAGATTCTTTCAGGAGGTAGTAGAGACATTCAGTAAATGTTGTTTTATTTATATATTTACTCGTGAGACCAAAGAAACTCATAGGAATCCCAGCTTTCCAAGGGAATATACCAATGGCTTTAATTTACATCCTTCAATAATAATTCGATTTTAAAAAGATTTCCTTTTGTAATATCAGGATTCTTAAATATCATAACACTGCATTATAGCTAGTAACGTACATATGTAATACAGAGGTTAGATGAAAGTCATGCCGAGGGATAGAAGTGGTGTTCGCACACTGTCTCAGTTAGGAATGCCACACACAGCAATGTGTGATACCTGATTGGAAAGTCCCCAGGCTCGGGAAGGTTCCACACAATCGTGCCTTACACGTGACACAACCACTCATATACAGGGGAAATGGGAAAGACAAGGCAGAGAAGGGGTTAGGAGAGGGAGTGAGGCACGGTGAGCAGAGGCAGGAAGGAGTGCGTGGGGTTAGCAAGCATAAACCGCTCTCACCTTTTTAAGCTCTTGTGAGACTCACTCACTATTACTCAGTATTGCTATTGAGATATTCCCTTGAAGAAAATAAAGTGCAATCAAACCCCAGACTCATCTTTATCCTTCTACTGCCATCGACGACAAGTACAACGAACATTGTCTCCTTTCATAAAATCTTTACAAATCAACACACTGTTACAATAGCTCGACGATGACTACTGTCATGCTAGGCGTTTTTAGGTTGGCTTCCCGTCCTAATAACGCCTAAGGTATAGCTGGGTTTCCTTTCTAGACCGGAGCTTAGACACAGTGTGAGAGGAACAAGGCATAAAAACGCAGAGCAAACACCTTACACGTATATTACCAAATTATGGATACAGGAAGCTAGACTTTGTCCAAAAGCAAGTAACTGAAATTGACAGGTATTTATAAGTTAAAGGTATCTCACAGGATACCGACAGACAGACAAACAGACACTGCTCTTGAGGTAAGTTGTGACAACACTTTTATTCTACGGCTACCAGTTTCTTATATTATTTCTATAATTTTGCTTATATTATTTGTCCGACTGTCCTGCTGTATGCACTGGTAGTGTCTTGCTCACTCTTCACTATATTCAGACTGTTTTACCACTGTTACTGTACTTTATATTCGGGCGGTCACGTTCACTTTCACTGTCCCTGCACTAGGCGCTTGGGCAGTCACTTTCACTTTCACTCATGGGCAGAGAGAGGGGTCACAGTCACTATAGGGACGTGGGGAAGTGAAGCAGACCAACCAAGGGGGGTGGGGCTGGAGGCTCACAGGCAGCAGCCCAGTGTTGGTGGCGCCCCTTCAGGTGCGTTGTCGATGAGGGGCCACAGAACTATCTGTCGGGGCGTTGTCCTCCAGGAGGGGCTGCGGTCAGGGGTGTTCAAGGGCCCTGCACTGGATGGGCTTGGTAATGGGATCTGGCCTTCAGGACTGGGGCCGAAGACTCGGTGAAGGCACTCCTGCAGGCGCCAAGTGCAGGAAGGGTGTTGCTCCTCCTCCAGACTGGAGAGGTCATGCCCAGGGGTGCTGGGGGCGGCGTGGAGGGTCTGCTGGCTGTGGTCTCACTCCCGCTGCTTCACTGTCAGGGTAGGGCTGCGGCGTTGTGGGCGACAGAAATCTGACAGGCATGGGTCTCCCGCTGGTGCCAGCTGGATGGAGTGTAACCCCAGGGTCAAGATGGGTCCTCTTCACCAGTCCTGGATGGGGAGATGTTCCTCCTGGAAATTGCCTCTGGAGGCGGAGCTGAGGGTAGGACTTGTTCTGCCACCAGAGGTCTCCCTCAGATAGGGAAGTCGTAGGGGGTGAGGGGCTTTCAGGGCGCTCCTCCCTGGCACAGCTACCAGCCATTGCCGAGGTCCCTTGGGCAACGGGAGGAGGGCGGCTACAGGCCATCCCTTTCCCATAGTTGTGGCAGCTGGCCGTCACCTGGGCATGACTTCCAGTGTCTCTCTTAGGTTGCAGAGTCACAAGGGGTGATGGGCTTTCAGGGCGCTCATCCCTGGTGCGGCTACCAGCCATCGCCGAGGTCCCTTGGGCAATGGGAGGAGGGCGGCTACAGGCCGTCCCTTTCCTGTAGGTGTGGCAGCTGGCCGTCACCTGGACCCGACTCCCTGATAGGACCTCAGGCAGAGTGTGGCTGCGGGTGCAACTACCTGCTGTCACCAAAGTCCTGTATGAGGGGAGACGTACAGGTGAAGACCTGCTACAGGCTGTCTCTTGCCTGCTGGTGCAGCTACCAGTCATCACCAGTGTCATGCCCCTCGAGGCAACTGCAGAAGGAGAGAGGGTGTACCATTCTCTCCCCATGTGCGGCAACTGGCCATCACAGGTTCTGCAGGGGGGGATAGCAGCACTGGGGGCAGCTACTGGCTGTCTCTTTAGGGCACGGCTACTGGTCGTCACCTTTGCACGGCAACTGGCCATTACAGGGACGTGGCTAGAGGCTGTGGCCTTAGGTGTGTGGCTACTGGCCATCACAGGTGCATGGCTACTGGCCATTGCAGGGGTCCGGCTACAGGCCGTGGCCTTAGGTGTGCAGCTACTGGCCGTCACAAGTGCACGGCTACAGGCCATTGCCTTAGGTGTGCAGCTACTGGCCGTCATAGATACATGGCTACAGGCCATTGCCTTAGGTGCGCGGCTACCCGGTGTCACTGGGGTGCTACTTGGAGCTAGTTTTCTAGCTCCACCCTGATCCTGACGCAGGCTGGACCTGGACTGAGGCATTTATGCCGGGTGCATTCTGGAAAATAGGGGTGCACGGCTTTATTGGACTTATGTCCATATAGCATGGGCATTGCGCGTGCACTGTCTACCCCTCCGCTGTTGCCTCCTGGGGTGTCATGATATTGTCTCCTGTTGTCATTTCACCACCATCATGGGGGAAAGTCACATACCTGTGCTTGGATGTAGTAGGTTTTGATGTTGCTGGTGTCGTGGTTTGGAGTCAGGTGTTGGAGGAGAGTGGTCCATTGAGTGGTTGCTCTATTCTCATTGAGGGGCAGAGTGTTGGTTAGGACGAGGGCGGAGGGGCTGGATGAAGTGAGGAGGATCTGGAGGAGGTGGTGTGGTCCACGGACAGAGCGCTTCCTGCCACAGGTTGATGCCCAGGTGACACGTCTGATTCTCATGGTGGTAGGTGTTTGCTCCTCCAGTCGTCTTAGCTGAATGCTTGTAATGGTGGCAGGGATGGTGGTTTTATGCTGGGGAGAGACTCAGGTGTTTTCCCCAGGGATAGGGGTAGAAGGAGATTTTAGCTGGGTTTGGTGTAGTCTGAGGGTGATGGGGGTGCTGTGGGGGGTGGATAAATCTGGTGGGGGAGGTGAGGCGGAGGGGGTGGGGGATGAAGTAGTGGTATATCTGTCAAGAGGGTGCGAGAGGCAGCTGGATTGGGTGATGGTGGTTTTTAGGGTGGGTGTGGTGGTAAGGTAGGAGTGTCACCACGTGGTGCTCGGACTGTGCGTAGTGTGGACGTTGGGGGTAAGGATTTTGGGGCAGAGGATGAAGGTGAGGGGTTGGTGGGGGGTGGCGATGTAGCGGTAGGGGTGGTGGAGGAGGGCGTATGGGCTGGTGGTGGTGTAGGTGTTGTGGGTGGTCTTGGCGTGCTGAGGTGGCATGGTGGTGGCGCGGTGGCGGGTGAGGTGGTGTTTTTACTGCTCATCATGGGGTGCAGTGGTGGGTGGCATTGGGTAGTGGGGTTTGGGGTGGGGATTTGGGGGAGGAAGATGAGGTGACGTTGGGGGGCAGTGATGCAGTGGTTGGGGAGGTGGAGGATGAGGGGGGGGGCACGTGGGCATGCGTGGGCAGTGGGCGGTCTTGGCGTGCCCTGGCGGTGCAAGGGTGGCGAGGTGATAGATGAGGTGATGTGAGGAGGTAGGGTAGAGGGAGGCGGCGGCGAGGGGGTGGGAGTTTGGCTGGGGGAAGGGATTTGCGGCAGTGGTGAGGTGGGGGGGCAAGGTGGCAGGAGGGGTGGAAGGTGAGAGTGTAGGTGAGGATAGGAGGGAGGAGGAAGGGGTGATATAGCAATCGTAGGAGTCGGGGGAAGCATCGGAGATGGCGAGGGGTGGTGAGGTGATGCGGGTGGCAGGTGAGGCGGACTGGGGGGTGGCAGTGGTGGTGCAGAACGGGCGCACATGGCGATTCCTGTATGTTTGTGGTGTATTATGATAATCTATGATCAATTGGTAAGGGTTAGTGACGTGGGTGATGGTGTAGAGGCCCATGAAGCGGGGGGCTAGTTTGTGAAGGGTTGGGAGCTTGGCAACCATCACGGAATCACTGAGTTTGTAGGGGTTCGAGGGGGTGGCGTCGGGTTGGAGGTCCAGGCCGTTTTGCAAGTGGTGAAGATGCCATTTGAGATGGTGGAGGGGGTCAGACGCAGTGGGTGTGGTGGGAGGCTGTAGGTGTCGGCATAGTGGCAGGAGGAGAGGGGCCTCCCAGAAGATCCGCTCGTAAGTGGATATGCCGTCTTCTCAGGGTCAAGAGTTGATTCCCCACTGGACGATTTTAACATGGGCAGGCCAATCGTCAATTTTTGTTTCCTTGATTCTGGTCCACACTTGATTCAAGGGAGTGCAGTGGCTTCTCTCGCAAATTCCATTCCGGCCAGTATGGAGAGGAGTGGGTGATGCAATAGCTAAACAGGCTGGCTAGTTCTCGCCATATGTTTCCGGTAAACTCGGGGGCATTATCCGAGTGCAGGGCATATGGAATTCCAAAATAGGGGAATACGTGGCAGATGAGGGAATCGGCCATGACGACGGCATGATGCTCCTTGGCCGGGCACACGATGAGGAACTTGGAATAAGTATCCACAAAGGTGATGATATACCAGTACCTGGACTTAGGGGACAGGGACCCCACCACATAGCAACTGCCAAAGCTTGTGGTTGGTTAAGCTGCCTAATGGACCAGCGGTGCAGGTGGCATCCTTGCCTAACGCACAGGCGTGGCTGGAGTGGGTGACTTGCTTGGTGAGGTTGCTGGGGCTGGGGGTCAATAGGTGTCACTGAACACCTGGAGGAGCTTCTTGATTCCTGAGTGAATTCCATTATCGGCATGGAGATGTTTCATAATGTCTAAAGCAGTGTCAGGGTCGAGAAGGATGTGGCCTGATGGGGTGAATAGATTGTCACCCTGTCAGTGGAGTTGGATGAACAAGCGGAGTGGAATCCAAGGGGGGTGGTCCTTGTCACATCACTGTTGGAGAAACTCCGGCTCGCACTGGATGGGATGGAAGGGCAGGCACGAGAGTGCATTGGCGTTCGTGTGGAGCTTGCCAGGGCGATAGGCGATCTCATAATTAAATTCCTCCAACATTTCCCTCCATCTGATGAGCTGGGCATTATGGGTGTCAGACTGGCTCAGCCATTGGAGCAATTGGTAATCTGTGATGATAATAACATTGGTTCCAGAAAGACAAGCCCGGAAATGCTCCAGAGCCCAGATGATGCCCAGGTACTCTCGCTTGGTCGTGGTGTAATTCTTCGGCCTGGTTAAGGGTGTGACTGGTGCAGGCAATGATATGTTCTCGACCCTCATGGACTTGGGCGAGGATGGCGCCAGTCGCAATGAAGGAGACGTCTGTATATAGATGGAAAGGCAGGGAGTAATCAGGGAAAGCCACGACGGGGGCAGTTATGAGCTTGTCTTTCAGTTCCTGAAAGGCAGCCTGTCATTTACTGGTACAGGTAAAAGGTTCTCCCTTCCGGGTCAGATCGTGTCGGGGCTTGGCGATGTTTGCGAATCCCTTCACAAACCGACTGTAGTATGAGGTGAGGCCCAAGAAGGCTCGGACCTCATGGTTGTCTTGCGGTTGGGGGAGCTTCACAATAGCGTGCAGCTTGTTGGGGTCAGGTGAAATGCCGTCTTTGGACACTACATGCCCCAGGAAAGCAACAGTCCTGGCAGCCAGGACGCACTTGGAAGGCCAGAGTTTAAGGCCAGCCTGGCGAATGCACTGAAAGACCTTCCTGAGGTGAGAAGGTGATTGGTCCACGTTTTGCTGAAGATGATGACGTCATCTAAGTATGCCAGGCATATCTCCCAGGTAAGGCCACACAGGACGGACTCCATCAATCGGGAGAGGGTGGCAGGGGCGTTGCAGAGTCTGAAGGGCAAGACGTTAAACTCATAAAGTTTTCCATTGGTGGCGGAAAACGCCATTTTCCCCCTATCCTTGGGATGTATGGGGACCTACCAATACCCAGACTGGAGGTCTAGGGTACAGAACCAGGAAGCGCTGCGCAGTGAGTCGAGGGAATTGTCAATCCTGGACAATGGGGTGGCATCCTTGATGGTGATGTCGTTAAGGCGACGGTAGTCCATCCAGAATCGCATGGTGCTGTCTTTCTTCTTAACGAGGATGATGGGAGAGGACCAGGGGCTGGTGGAGGGTGAAACAACGCCGGCATCGAGCATTTCCTGGACCTGCCGGTCTTCCTCTGCTCGTTGTTTTGGGTTCTTCCATCAGGATGGTTGAGGGATAGGTGGTCCTGTGGTGTGTATCTCGTGTGCCAGGTAGATGGTGTGGACAATATCAGTAGGTCCTGATGCAAAAAGGTCCTGAAAGCCCAGGAGCAAGTGGTAGAGTGTCGGCTTGGTGAGGTGAGAGATGCTCGGGAACGGGGGGTAGTGGGGGGGGAGGGAGGGGAGGTGGGGGTGCATGGCTCTGCTTCTTTCATTTCTCCTACCACAAGCCACTTAGGTAGCGTGAAGGGGGTTGTGGTGATGTTAGCGATACGGACTGCCGCTAAGTGTGGGGGGAGGAAGGTGGGGGATAGGAGGCAGGCCGAGAGAGTTCCAGGTGGCAGGTCCAGGGAGAATAGGGCAGATGTTCCAGTGGGCCTGTTCAGTGGCAGTCATGCTTCATGGTGAAGGGGAATGGTGATGGTGGATGTGGTGATGGCAGGGAAGGTGGGGTGAACTGGGGGACTAGGAGGATGATCAGGAGAGGGGGGGACAGACGGGTGGGGCACGGTGCTGGGGAGGGATGGGGAAGGGTCTGCAGGTGCTCAGGGGTTATGGGGGGTTGGGGGAGGGAGATGGTGGCTCCTGAAATTGAAGTTGCCACTTGTGGCAATTAATGGTGATTTGTAGCTTTTACACAGGTCCAGTCCCAGATATCCATTGTAGGAGTGACAGTCTGAGTCAAACACGATGAATCTATGCTGGGTAGAGACTTTTTGGTGGATGTTGGTGCGTAAGGCCCGGGTTTCCCCACGGATCGGTAGGGGGCCATCCCCTGCATCCACGAGATGAGTTGACGTAGGGAAAAGTGGGGCCAAAAGCCGATCTGTGACGGGAGTAGAAGTGACTATAGAGGCATGATCTGCCTGCTCCTGTATCGACCAGAAGCCTTGCTTTAACCCCATTGAGTCTCATTTTATCGTGGACTGGAGGACGGTATTTCTGCGAGATGGCCCCTGCCACCGTGGGGAGGTGCAGGGATGGCCCAAATACTCAGCTGTTGTGTGATCTCCTCTTCCTCCGGCTCTGTCTCCCCGGGATCAGTATCTCCTGGTGGTGTGATGTTGTTGTCTGGGCCCTAGTTTTCTAATGACTATACCTTGCATTGGCCTGGTGGGTTAGGTTTGCGCCAGGCTGCCTTAAGTTGTTCCTGAATGTCGTGGAGTGGGCACCTGTGGCTACAAGTGGAGAACTCCCAGGGATTGATGGTGATTAAATTTTGGCTCTCCTTGTATGCCAGGCACTTGTTTATTGGGGTGTGCCCTAGGTGGGGTTGGTGTAGGGTTGGTGTGGGTTGGTAGTGGCTGGAACTTGCTGGGAGGGGTTGGTTTATTCTTACGGAATTTACTCGCTATGTTGATTTGTTGAAGGGTGGAGCATGAGGTCAGGAGTCACCGTATTAGCTGGATATCCCTGTCCAGATCTCCTGTAGGGTCGTGTATGGTAAAATGCCCTTTGACCATACATGGGGGAACTCTGAGCAAGGTGTTAAACGTGTGCTGCTCCCGGGTTTCCATGTCGGCTTCTGGGTAAGCGGCGGTGACGAGCCACCTGGTCCTGGATGAGGGTGTCATCCAGGTTTCTGTCGTATGTTAGGCCGTCCAGCTGGGACAATGCTACCACTCTTCCTAGAGATGGCGTGATCACTTCTACTACGATCTTTGTAGAATTCGCCCATGCTGCTGCCTTGCCCAGAAGTGGTAGTATGACCGCAGTCTTTTGTCTGTCATCTTCAAAGCCAATATCCAACAGTGGCTTGATTATGGACAAGTACGTGTGAATATTGTACTGCTCCTGATCAAATTTGGGCAACTGTATGTGTGGTTTGATTGTTGCTTTGCCGATTTCCCTGTTTGCTCTTGTCTGTGTATGCCCAGGTCAAGAACCACTGCTGTCCACCAATGTTATGCTAGGCGTTTTTAGGTCGGCTTCCCATCCTAATTATGCCTAAGGTATAACTGGGTTCCCTTTCTAGAATGGAGCTTAGACACAGTGTGAGAGGAACAGGGCATAAAAACACAGAGCAACAGCCTTACATGTATATTACCAGATTATGGATACGGGAAGTTAGACTTCGTCCAAAAGCAAGTAACTGATTTGAACAGGTATTTATGAGTTGAAGGTATCTTGCAGGATACCGACATACAGACATACAGACACGGCTCTTGAGATAAGTTGTGACTACACTTACTGTAGGGCTGCTGGTTTCCTATATTATTTCTATAATTGTACTTATATTATTTCTATGACTGTTCCGCGGTATGCACCGGTAGTGTCTTGCTCACTCTTCACTATATTCAGGCTGTGTTACCACTGTCACTGTACTTTATATTTGGGTGGTCTCATTCACTTTCACTGTCCCTGCACTAGACACTTGGGCAGTCACTTTCACTTTCACTCGTGGGCAGGGGGATGGGTCACAGTTGCTATAGGGACATGGGGCAGGGGAGCAGACCAACCAAGGGGGGGGAGCTGGCAGCTCACAGGCGGCAGCCTGGTGTTGGTGGCGTCCCTTCAGGTGCGCTCACTGTGAGGGGCCATGGGACTATCTGTGGGGGTGTCGTCCTCCGGGAGGGGTTGCGGTCAGGGGTGTTGAAGGGCCCCACACTGGACGAGTTTGGTACTGGGGTCTGGCCCTCAGGACTGGGGCCGAAGATTCGGTGAAGGTGCTCCTGCAGGAGCTCAATGCGGAAAGGGCGTCGCTCCTTCTCCAGAATGGAGAAGTCATGCCCCGGGATGCTGGGGGCGGCATGGAGGGCCCAACGGCTGCGGTCTCTCTCCTGCTGCTTTGCCGTCAGGGTAGGGATGCGGCGTTGTGGGTGGCAGGAATCCGACAGGCATGGGTCTCCCACTGGTGCTGGCCGGATGGAGTGTAACCCCAGGGCCAAGATGGGTCCTCTCCATCAGTCCTGGATGGAGAGGTGCTCCTCCTGGAGATTGCCTTGGGAGTGGGAGCTGAGGGTAGGACTTGTTCTGCCACTGGAGGGGCAGCCCGAACAGGGGTCTCCCTCAGGCAGGGAAGTTGTAGGGGGTGAGGGGCTTTCAGGGCATTCCTCCCTGGCACGGCTACCGGCCGTCACCGAGGTCCGTTGGGCAACGGGAGGAGGGCAGCTACAGGCCGTCCCTTTCCCAAAGGTGCGCAGCTGGCCATCACCTGGACCCGACTCCCTGACAGGACTGCTGGCAGAGTGCGGCTGCGGGCGCAGCTACCAGCCATCACTGAAGTCCTGTATGAGGGGTGACGTACAGGCGAGGAGCGAGTACAGGCCGTCTCTTGCCTGCTGGTGCAGCTATCGGCTGTAACCAGTGTCGTGCCCCTCAAGGGAACTGCAGAAGGAGAGAGGGCATACCGTTCGCTCCCCGTATGCGGCAACCGGCTCATCACGGGTTCTGCAGGGGGGATAGCAGCACTAGAAGTGGCTACTGGCCACCTCTTTAGGACGCGACTACTGGCCGTTGCAGGGGCCCAGCTACAGCCTGTAGCCTTAGGTGTGTGGCTACCAGCCGTCATAGGTGCACGGTTACCATCCATCACAGACTCACAGCTACAGGCCATTGCCTTAGGTGTGCAGCTACCGGCCGTCACTGGGGTGCTACTTGGAGCTACTTTTCTAGCTCCACCCTGATTCTGACGCAGTCTGGTGCGATGAAAGGGTAATGCACCCGGACTGAGGTGTTTATGCCAGGTGCATTCTGGGGAATAGGGGCGCGCAGCTCTATTGGACTTAAGTCCATATAGCATGGATGTTGCGCACGCCCTGTCTACCCCTCCGTTGTTGCCTCCTGGGCGTGTCGTGGTGTCGTCTGCTGTCGTCAATTCAACTACATTATATGTACAATTACGATATACTTTTGGTGGCAGCAAGTGTACAAACCACGTCTGCGAGTCTACGAGCCTACAGATGAGTCTACATTATCAAGATAGAAAACAAAAATCTACTACAAGTTCGAGCCACACGACGCCTCACAACTTCATACTGGCATTGGTTTGATGATCTACAATTACAACCAACCTTCCAATTTCTTCGTCAATCTACTGTACAATCAGCATACCAACGAGCTACAATACAATATACTTACGCCTCTATTTTATCAACATTCAGCTACGAGCTTCAGTTCTACAATTAGTTATAAACTACAATCTGTGATTGCCACGAAGCAAGCCACATCTGCAAGCAGGCGAGACGGTAACCAACATTATCTTCAAGTTCACACCATACAGCAAGAAACTACGATTAAATGCTGTATAAGAAATCACAAGCATCGCAAGAGGCCTACAAAAATATGATCAAGTAACCACAAGCACTACAGGTAAGAAACAAAGCTATAGAGAGAGCGCTGACTCAACCCACAACACAACGACCTACAGTGGTCCATAAGCGCCATTTCCTGCCCATAAATGAGAGTAACTACTGTACATGCCATGTAATCGAACTGAGGAGCTAATATACCGTGTTTACGACAATTTCAAATGGTTTTTGCAGGAATAATACCTCATGTTAAGGAACTGCTACAGACTAAATAATTTTCCCTTATACAAAAAACGGCTGTAACTTTTTTGTTTTACGATATTCAGTCATGTAATACTGACTACAAATATGTCTTACTCTACCACTTCGCCAAAAATGTGAACTTCAGCAATTTCTAAAATACTGTAAAGATTATGATATTATGTACTTTTATTACAAGTCTTTTTCAAAGCAGATCGAGCCATATTGAATAATGTACTAGCTACAGACTTGTACAATAATTTCCTAGGAATAACATATGCAAAAATTAGCTGCTCATGTTGGCGCATTAGGAAAGAATACGAATTTCCCTAAAACGATTACAGATTACGATTACCCCACGTCTGCTAAATATGTCAGAAAATATATATACCACGTTGAGTACACCGCTTTCTGTCCGATCAGCGAAGTTAAGCAACGTTGGGTCTGGTTAGTACTTGGATGGGTGACCGCCTGGGAACATCAGATGCTGTTGGCATAACGTTCTCCCTACGTGTCAAGTGGGGTTGGTGGAGGATTAGTGCCCCTCCCTGTAAAACAATTAACTCTAAGCCTTTGGCCACCCCATTTGGGATACATGGCATCTGGCAATGAATGAATGAAACTTCCCTGGAAGCGGCCAGTGCCACAGTTTGAATTTGCTTCCCGTTTTCTTCAGAGACTCCGCATCTACACATTTCTCTGAGACAGGGTAGGTGCCTTCATATGTATAATTTCTTATTATAACAGCGACATGAATGATTGTGGATAAATTTGTGATGACAAAAATGCGATATAGTTGAACAGATTTCAAAATTGTGCAGGAAGACAAAGAATTGATAATGAGAGAGAAATAATTATGTCAGTCCTAAAATAAAGGGGCAATGCATTTAACATGTAAGACCTCAGGGGTACGGATCAACATATACTTGATTCACTGGCTTCTTGCATCATCTGACCCACGGGTAGCATGCCATAGAAAAGCAAGGTACCTCAAACCGGAGAAATCACTCTTCCCTAGGTGATTGCACCTCTAAGAGATATAATGATGATGATGATGATGATTAAATATAACTGAGGGAGAAAGAAGGTAATCAGTATATGAGTGTATGAATAAGTATTTGGAATACTTTTCGTCTTTGTAAATAAAATATTTAATAAATTATTTTTTGTATGAAACAGTCTTATGACAACAGGTTAGGCATTTTTTTTTTAATATCACAATGGCATTTACAGAACTGTTTAAAAAAAAAAAAACAGTAGAGTGAAACATGTTTCCTGATTCGTAGGCTTCTGGCCACGAAACTGCTGCTTTAGATCAATGTGACCCCCACCTCACCCCACCGTTCTACCCGACGACCTCCATCACCACCACCTCCACGCTGATGCAGGGGTGATGGGACAGTGTCGTAGCAACTACCAGACAGCCCTGACCCACAACTCGGCTCACTCATTGTTACTCATTGCTGACCCATCACCGAGGCGCTGAGTCTCCGAGGGTGACGTCACTCTACCTCTTAAGTGGGTGTATATACTTTTACTTATTTTTCCCAGAACTTAAACATACAAGATTTTTTTTTTATTTTTTTTATAACATTACAAATAAATATCACCACTATCCTTTAGGGATGTATTGGTAATACGAGTAATGAACACTTTGCATAAGAGATACAGTAATCATATTTACAACAAACTAACACTTAAGACAGAGTTGGTAAGGAGAACAGGGTTAGAGAAAAAAAACAAATTCAAACAAACAGGCAGTGAGTGACATTACGACCTGAGATATCCTTTTCACACGCTATTTCTTTCTTTATTTATTTTTTCTTATCACATTTTACTATTTCTAGTAACAAACACCAATTCATCCATATACAAACTTACGTACATACACCTTCTTCACTTATTTATATTAAGTCCATTACTGATTACCAGTACAAACGGTAATATATATATATATATATATATATATATATATATATATATATATATACTTTATGTCTTTCATTTATTAATATTCATTGTCGTTATCTATACAGCTAACCCATACATAAAATAAGTGTTTCATGACAACGTTCCTTAGCAAAATGAGTTTTTAAATTAGTGTTTAGTGCTATGACGGGAATGTTTTCAACACAACCAATTTTTTTGCCAGAAGAGACAGCATCTTATTTACCCTATGATGATTCACAGTTAACAAAACAACAGGAAAACGTAACAAACACACATAATTCTTCATGAACAAAAGATAAAGAAACAAATACTTCTGGGAGAGGAATTGAGGATGATGATGCTTCTTCGATACATTTATCTGATTTAGAAAGCGAAGATCATAGCTCTGGCATACACACCTATGAAAATTTACTCACTAGGGTTCACAGGTTAGGAAACACATACGTAACTATCCCTTCCCATAACGACAAGGGACTTCAAGCGAATTTGACCAAACAAACAAACACCATGGCTAGCGGATCTAACAGCACAGCTCCAACTTCCCCACCCCATGTACTGTATATGTTTACCATGAGGATGAAAATCTTACAAAATTCTCAAGCACAGAAAAGGACCGCATCGACGTGATGCCCCTTACAAATCAGTGTGAGCAACTCTTTGTTAAGAGACATATAACAGATGAAAGTGAAAAGATAGCAGTTTTTTTATCATGGATTAATAAGAAAGATGCCCAGCTGGTGATCTACTTAGATCTGATAAGCTCTTACGAGCTCAGACATATGACGAATTTAAGACAGAATTCCTAAAGAAATTTTCTGGAGGTATAAAGTTCTTACCAGGTATAATTCCAGAATTTCATAAGACTGTGGCTCTCATAAGACAACATACAACAAATCCTGTCTTAGGTGAAATAACAGCAGATGTGTCCACAATTAAGTGAACACTGTTAGCCACTACAGAGAACTCAGATTGGCTAACAGCTGATGGAAAGATGTCACTAACGCATGTCGTAGACATCCTTGGTTATGTAGCTGTACTGTGTAAATTACCTGATAGGGTATTAAAAATTGCTAAAATCATCACATACACCCCAGGAATGTGTCTTTTAGATTTTATGAACTAGGTAGAGATGAACTGTAGCAAAGCAGGGGTGAGTGAAATATCCCAACCCAATACAAACAGAATGAGAACTACAGACACAGTGGCAGCCATAAATACATCTAGCCCAGGCACAGAAAAACGATCGCTACCCGAAAACAGACAAACCAAACAACAACGGACATCGAGGCAGCAATCTCATACACCAGGTCACAGGCAGCCTCAAAAGTTTGCACGTAGTCCAAGCAGAAACCGTGCCACAGAAAAACCAAAATATGGCAAATCATCTCGAGAGTCACATTCGGGAGATAGGTCTACTCTATGGTATTACTGTGCAAATCCTGGTCACACAATATCTGAATGTTACATTAAACTTAAGGAAGATCGAGACAAGGAAAAAGGGATGCAACCATACTGTAGAAAACAAACACACAGGACACAGGACATCACACTGTAAAACATTTGAAAGAATTGTATCTGTTTCTAAGTCAGCGAAAGGAAATGCCACGACAAAAAACGACCATACATAAAGAAAGCCAAGTCTAAAGTGCACATAGGAAGCATACTCGGAAACGAGTGTATCTTGGTGCCCGTTCCTCTAAAGCTAAACATATTTCATTATTCTTGGATTCAGGCTCTCCAGTGAATTTAATAATACAAGAGGAATTAGAGAGGATTTTTAGAAACAGGAAGAAAGTAGCTTTGTGGAGGAATCTATTTTTAGACTTAAATGCTGTAGATGGCAAACAAATAACCGTAAAGGGCATGATACAGTTAGACATCAGTTTTACAGAGACTACGAGACCAATCTCTGCTATTTTCTACGTAGTAAACAACTTAGCAAGTAGAGCTAACGTATTACTGGGTTTGAGAACTATGAGGAAAGAGAATATTGTTTTACTCCCACATATGAATGGGACTGAGCACGATAATGAATTCACAGAGGAATTTTCACCAAAATTTTCACCAAACAATGTTAGAAAATCAAAGGGATTGGAATTATCAAACAACTAAACAGAACCACTCAGTCGGACGAGGGTACACATGCACTCAAACCAGCCCTTCCAGAGGGACCGAAGTTACAGTAAAACCCCAACAGTATTCCCTGCACGTCTCACCAGATGATGTAGTTATTCCGCCTAACTCACATATGAAAGTCACTATAAGGAGTAAATTGAAGAATGGTACTATTCTTGTCTTAGATGAATTATATAAAGTGAAAAGACTCTCGGTGGAAAACGCCTTATGTCAGGTGAATAACGATGGGGAAACTCATGTGTTCTTAATTAATTAGATGAACGGAGAAGTGCAGATAAAATAGGAAACTTGTTGATGCAACTTAGAGACATGTCATGCTCCTATACGGGTAATAACTTTAGCTGGAACTTCAAGTAAGATAAAATCTACGGACAGAGAATGCATAAAGGAGAATTTGATTCACTCAAGAAGCTTTGATGTAGAAAATGATCTACTAGATTTATTACAAAAACACTAACAAACTATAGCATTGCCTGGAGAACAATTACGGTGTACTAACCTGATTAAACACAAGATTAACATACACTAGGACACAACCAATAAATGTACCAGCCTCTAGAGTAGCACCCTCACAACGTACTCTTGCAATTTATATCTTGATGAAGTGCTAAAACTGGGTATTATTGAGCTATCAGTCTTCCTGTGGAATGCTGCATTATTTTTCGTGCCCAGACTAAACGGAGAAATGCGTGCGATAGTAGATTATCGTAAATTAAACCAACACACAGTCCCAGACCGCTTTCCTACGCCATTGTTGAGTGACGTCTTGCAAAGTATTGAACCAGAAAATAATGTATTTTCCGCAATCGATTTGTTTAATGGCTATTACCAAATAACCCTTGATCACGCAAATACACTGCTTTCTCCACAAATACAGGGCATTTCCAATATAATCAAATGCCGATGGGGTTAAGGACAGCGCCAGGCATATTTCAACGATTAATGAATTATGCATCGTCTGGAATGCTAGGAAAGGGAATAGTTAACTTCTTGGACGATGGCATAATTGCAACACACACAATAGATGAACATCTACAGAAATTAGACCAGCTCCTACACAAGTTGGCCAATGCTGGTTTGAAAATTAAGCTGTCTAAATGCAAATTTTGCTTTAAGGAAATAAAATTCTTAGGCCACAGACTAGATGCAGAGGGAATATACACGTCTGAGGACAAAATACAAGCAGTAAGGGATTTCCCTGAACCCACAAATGTAAATGATGTAAGACAATTTTTAGGTCTGGCTGGCTATTACAGACCTATTATTACTCAATTCTCTCATATAGCACAACCATTATTCCTTCTACTGAAAATAGATGTTGTATTCCAGTGGGGAGAGGAACAAAAACTGGCATTTAGCGAATTAAAAGAAAAACTTACAGGTGCACCTTGTTTGGCCTATCCTAATTTCACAAAACCATGTATAATTTGCACAGATGCATCTCTTAAAGGATTAGGGGCCGTATTGATGTAAGAAGATAAGGACGGAAAAAATCAACGAATTGCATTCACTAGCAAACAAATAAAAGGTGCAGAGAAAAATTATTGCACTACAGACCTAGAAGCACTTGCAATGATCTTTGCATTACGAAAGTTTCAAGACTTGGTATATGGTTACGAAATTCACCTCTTCACCGCCCATAAACCGCTCGTGGGCATGTTCCAGGAAAACTCTTTTCTGGGAGGAGAGCAAGATGGAAATGTACGGTTGAAAACTACTATGTACATATTCACTATTTCCAAGGCAAAATAAATTTAGTCGCTGATGCACCATCTAGGAAACCACTGACAATTCATGTCGCGAGAGTAGGTCTCAAGGAAAACATCGCAAACCATGATGAAATCTCGAAAGCACTGAGAATTGATCCAACATGGTCTAAAGTTATATACAAATTGGAAAGTGGCGAGGACATACAATTACCCAAGCTACGTATACCACTCGAACAATTCACAATAGTCGATAATGCCTTACATAGGATCATCCCAGGACAACCAAACCATTAAAAAAAATAATAAACAATTAGTGGTACCTAATGAAATGATACCTCAAGTATTAAGGATAATACACGATAGTCCACATGCAGGACATCCTGGCAAGAATGGGATGGTTAGACGACCCCGGATGTTATACTACTGGCCATCGTTATGAAAAGATATATACAATGATACAGACAGATGTGAGTCACGTGCGAGACACAAAGGCTACACGTTAACACCTGCAGTTATAGGGACATATTAACCTGTACCTAACCATCCATGGAACGTTGTCGTGGTTGACTTACTTAAGTTACCCTTACCTTATATTAATAATCAATATCTCATCGTTGCTACAGATTATTTCTCAAGACATGTGATTTTAGTCGCAATTAAGGATAAGACAGCAGAAACAGTGGCAAAGGCAATCATAGATAATGTCATATGTTGGTTCACTACCCCGAAGGTATTAATAGGTGATAATGGAGGTGAATTTAATTCTGAAATCTTGCAAGAAATATGTAAACAATACAATAAAAAAAAGGTAATTGTCTCAGTCTATCACCGAGCATCTAATGGGTTGGTAGAGAGACAAAACAAAAAAGTGTTGGATGTTACGACACATTCTCATGGAAAATTATGCAAGCTGGGATGATTGGATTCCCGGAGATGAAGCATCAGTTAATGGAACAATAAGTAAATTTATAGAAGACACACCACATGTCATTATCAACAGGACAGACAAGAAATTACCGTATTAAATTCTAGAGGGTGAAAATTTGCATGTATACAATTATGAGGATTATCCTAAACTCCGTTTGCGTGAATTCCAGGATAAACACAAAAGGGTAACGAAACAGTTATCTATGTCCAAGGAAGAAATGACGGAGTCATTCAATAAAAAGGCAATAGAATCAACTATCAGCTTAGGAGACATTGTCTATGGTATCATTCACACTTAAAATAACCTATCACCGAAATTTGAAGGCCCATACAGAGTTATTAAGAGGACTGCAAACAAAGTAGTAATTAGGTCACTGTCGAGTGGAGAAGAAAAACAAATTCATGTTGATCTTTTAAAAAGGGTCCCAAGGAATTTAGCCAGCAGTTATGGAACCTCGGACACGACCGAAAAAACGAACACTAACGATGAAAATAAACTAGAGGACATCAGTACATACAAAAATAAATTAAGATCGCATAACAAACAAACAAACAAAAATAGGTGCAACTGTTGCTTCAGATGCCACAATACAGCATTTACATTAGCTACGTATCAATTTAAACTCACATAAGTGAAACAGCGAACAAAGGTATTGTTCTCCAAGAGCCAGTTGTAATGAGCTTAATCACTCTCATCGACCTCAGGATGACTGGATTAGCTAATTCGTATATATATATATATATATATATATATATATATATATATATATATATATATATATATATATATATATATATATATATATATTTTTCGGTAGGTACCATGAGGGGACTTATACTATGGATTCTCACCTATGTAGCAAGAGGATCAGCTCACTTAGACCTGAACATATAGTAAGGCAAGGACACCTCATAGCCCCAAAGACCTCGACAGCAATCGTGAAAGATATCATGAGTACTGAAATTAGTCTGGACATCTTATATGCATTACCGGTACTATTGGAGAACATTGCCAAGCCACTGAGAACACTGGAAGCTATGATAAGATGTTCTGTTTCAGAAGCTCATAACACAAAGGAAGTGACTGAAATAATGAAGTTAGCGAGATGGAAACTAGAACAAGCTAAAACAACCATGCTCATCATGATCCCAGATATTCCATCTCGTGGAACGGAGGCACTCATGGACATGAACAACCTCACGCATGCACGTGAGAGGCGCGGTTTGTTCGACCTGGGTGGTGCAATTCTAAGGAATATTTTTGGATTGGCTACTGAAGATCTTCAAGATATAAACAACAAATTTAATAAGATAGCTCAGGTATTAACATATCAACAGAAGCTAGTTGATAAACAAAACACAGCAATGATGATTGATGAAGACAGTGAAAAATCTCAGAAAGGCAGAAAGTATAACTCACCAGAGTGTGGACAAGATAAATGCAATGGAAAGAAACATGACACTTTTTCAACACTTCTCAGTAATCATGGAACATACTGACCTAATAATACTCCAGTTAGACATCATTAGAGCTTGGTATCAAACTTTGATGCCAGGTATTGCAAATGCTGGTGATGGCAAGATCACCATTAACCTACTTCCAGTTCACGATCTACGTCAAATAATCAGTCAAGACATACGTGGTTTGAAGCCTTTATTCTGGGGCAGGAATCTCATGCCATATTATCTATACTTAGAAGCGACTCTAACACCAGCATCAATTATGGTTCATATACCATTCATAACAGATAATCTCTTCACAGTCTACCAAATATACCCTTTTCCTTCTAAGAATAATGACACCTTGGTCATTATCAATATCAACACCGACACCGAACTCATCATGGTCTCCAACGATTGAACGAAAGTGCCGTACATCCTTTCATGCTGTTCACCTTTGTCTTGCGTACATTTTCACGTTTCACCGAACTGGAACAGTCCCTTGTGAACTGGCTATCAAAAGAAATTATGACATTCATCAGCACTGCAACTTCACATTTGCTCCAGATAAACTCACACATCATCAACCCATCGGGCATTCACAGTTTTTCTACTTCACTCATAACACATCAGTTTTCGTATTTTGTCCAGATACGCCACCATCTCATACTTCAGCATCAAGATCATACATAGCCCCTGACTACTGTATTGTGCTGTACTTACACCATCTTTGTCCACCTAAGTTACAAAAAATCACTATGCCATCCTTAATCACACACACAAATACTTCCAACCACTACCTGAGATGGATTTAAACATGAGCACAAGTATTAAGCTGACTTCACCTAAGTTTAAAACTATGCAATTAATCAGTCAATGAAGCCCTGAGAACTCAGTATAAGTATGTTCAGTCCATATTATGTGTATAGCCCAGCTCCAGTTGTCTTTATAATCTTCTCCATTGTATTTAGTATATTACTATTGGCGATGCACAGAATGCAAGCAAGGATTGCAAACTTGGAGTCAGTATTTACAGGAGGAAGAGTAAACATTCGAGATCCCGTGAGTGAAATGTGAATAATATATAAATAGTGTAAATTATATATACGGAGAAAAAAAAAAATTAAATGAATATCATGGGGTAACATTATTATATAATATTAATCTAATCATGCATATATGATAAACTGATATACTGTACATGTATCCAGTTCATATAACAATATTAATATATCTCGTACATATACTCGTATATCTATCTATCTATACAGTATATATATATATATATATATATATATATATCATCAGCCGGTTGAGTATCCACTGCAGGACCGGCCTATCCCGACCGAAGTCGGGACAATACAGCCAATGTATCTCTACCAAGTGGCTTAGGCTGTCTGGTAGAAACTGTATGTAGGGTGAGAAGTGCTCGTAAGTGTAATTGTAGTGTTGGAGTGGCTTTGGATGTGTGTGTAGTCTGTGAACCAAGTGTAATC
Source organism: Coenobita brevimanus (assembly GCF_032717465.1). Taxonomy (NCBI): domain Eukaryota; kingdom Metazoa; phylum Arthropoda; class Malacostraca; order Decapoda; family Coenobitidae; genus Coenobita; species Coenobita brevimanus. The sequence continues at coordinate 38,058,899 of NC_136959.1, read as the reverse complement.
GGCCCGCTCAAGCCGACTGGGTGCAGGCATTACTTCTGGGTGCAGGCATACTTTACATAAGCGACACTGGTTCACCACAGCACCCCTTGTGTCCGCCAATGCAGTACGTGGCCGGGTGAACCCTCCCAAAGTTTATTACCCTGGCGGGGCGCGAACCCTGGTCCACTCGTGTACGAAACGCACACTCTACCACTGTACCACCGAGGCTCATATATATATATATATATATATATATATATATATATATATATGTATATATATATATATATATTGTTACGGAACAGAGAAAGATGATGTACACTTTAAGTGAGAATACTAAAAATCACTACTGTCCCGTAATGTTCCAGGTTCAAAACAAAAGAGTTAGGTAAAATTACAAGTTAAGTTTAATGCTCAAACTAACAACAAAACATTCAGGACTCATAAGGATAATGTAATGGCAAAAAACAGGTTAAATATATGGTTAACTGCAATAGCCTCTATTAACACGAAATTAGCAAGAGTAAATATATCTAAGTCAGCCCTGATAAGATGAAAATACACTGGGTAATGCTCAGTTAATGCAAGATAAATTATTACAGATACAAAATATTATTAATGATTACTGACAAAGAACCCTTACACAAATTACAAAAAACTTACTAGGCCTAAGAATTAACCTTATGCTACACAGTACAAGAAAAAAATGCAATAACAGTTATACTCAAATTACACAGCTGCTAGATGGTTGGAGACTTCATGAGCACTCACAACAATAACTGTACAGGGGAGGACAGAGATGTGAACAAAATGAGGGGTAGATCTAAGTGGCAATAATGTAGAGACTGAGCTCATTATATAGGGGCCAGCAGAGCTTGATACAACTTGTAAGAAGGACGCGCAAATGAAGCCATGGGGACAAAGAGTTGACAATCCCGCCCTGAACAACAGAAAGGACGACTTACTCTACTATAACGGTAGAAGGGGGGGACTGAGGCAGAACACGCTCGTGATCAAACATGCAGCATACTGTGCGTTAGAATTACACAAAGGATGATGAAATCATAGGCCATGTAACACCTCCCCACAAAGAAAAAGAAATTTACAAAGGAAATTTCTTATTACTCTAAAACAATCTGTCTAAAGTCTAGATAAGCAATCTGCAATAACATTTTCTTTCCCCTTGACATGTTGTATGTCTAATGAATACTCCTGAAGAAGTAGACTCCATCATGTCAATCTCTGATTTTTATCTTTAAACTTACTAAGGAATTTCAGTGGGTTATGATCGGTATAAATGACTATGGGGTCAAAACCAGAACACAAATAAAATGAAAAATGCTGTAAACCCAAAATCAAGGCCAAAAGCTGTTTCTCAATAGTTGAGTAGTTCTTTTGAGGTGGAGTGAATTTCTTACTGTAATAAGATACAGGGTGTTCAATACCCTGATCATCCTCTTGCAGCAAAACAGCCCCAGCTCTTGCATCACTTGCATCAACAGCCATCTTAAAAGGCTTAGGAAAATTTGGAGTAGCGAGCACTGGCTGACTTAATAGGATAGCTTTAAGTTTGTTGAAAGAGGATTCACAGTTATCGGTCCAGACAAATTTAACTTCCTTTTTCAGTAGGTCTGTAAGTGGTGATACAAGAATAAGAACATATCTCCTGTAATAACCTACCATTCCCAAAAATCTTTGTAGCTCCTTCCTACTTTTAGGTCTGGGAAGATCACCTATAACCTGAACCTTAGCTCCTGGTGGTGCAACATGTCCATCACCAATTACATACCCAAGGTACTAAACTTTAGCTTGACCAAATTTCACACTTTGATAAATTAGCTACAAGATTAGCCTGAACTAAACGCTCAAGAAATTTACTGACATGGCATAGGTGATCTTTCCAGTTGTCACTGAAGATTAATACATGATCAATATAAACAACACACCCTGCCAAACCCTCTGTTACAACATTCATGAGCTTCTGAAAAGTGGCTGGTGTATTCTTCATACCATATGGCATTACGGAACATGCAAAAGTCTTTCCTAGTGTTACAAAACATGAGATCTCCCTAGCACGTTCAGTCATAGGTACTTGCCAGCATCCCTTTAACAAATCAAACTTACTTATGTACCTAGCCTTTCCGATCTTGTCTATGCAATCTTCCACACGAGGGAGAGGGTAAGTGTCTGTCTTGGTTATCTGATTAACACGTCTGTAGTCAATGCAAAGCCGCTGTGACCCACCCGGCTTAGGGACCAGAGTGACAGGAGAACTCCACTCGCTCTGACAGGGCTCAATCATCTTGTGGTCCAACAGGTAGCCAAGCTCCTTCTGGATGAGAGGAACTTTCACTGGGTTCACACGGTAAGGAGGCAGTTTAATTGGCTTTGCGTCTCCAACATCGACATCATGCATCAACACAGTGGTTCTTCCTGGAGTAGGATGGAACACTTGCAGGTACTCCTGCAGTAATGCCGCAAACTCCTGCCTTTCCTCGGGAGGTAGATGAGAAAGCTTAGTCTGGAGATCATTCATGATATCAGGATTCTTCCCCAAACTATCACTCAGGCTCATACTGCATGGGAGAGCTTCACTTGGAGACTCGGGTGGAACAGCTACAGTGCAGACTGGATTATTTTCGTCCCGCCTGTGATATAACTTTAGCATGTTGATGTGACATAGTTGCTTGTTCTTTCTACGATCTGGTGTGGCGATGACATAGTTGACATCACTGAGTTTCTTCTCCACAAAATAAGGACCACTAAACTTGGCTTGAAGAGGTTGCCCATGAACTGTCAAAACCTGATCTCCTGGCTGAAAGTGGCGTAACCTGGACTTCTTATCATACCAAGTCTTCATCTTCTCCTGAGCAGCTCCTAAATTCTCTCTCGCCAGCTGTAAAGCAGTGGACAGCCGTTCTTTGAACTTCATCACATACTCCAGCAGGTTGACGTCATCTTCCTCCGACAGCCAGCATTCCTTGAGTAACTTAAGGGGTCCTCTTACTTCATGGCCAAACAGTAGTTCAAAGGGTGAGAAGCCCAGTGATTCATTTGGAGATTCTCTTGCAGCAAACACAACGAATGGAAGACCTTTATCCCAGTCTTTCTGATGTTCCAAGCAGTATTTCTTGAGCATCGATTTGAGTGTTTGATGATATCTCTCCAACGCTCCTTGGGTCTGGGGATGGTAAGCTGAAGACATGATCTGGGAGATGCCCAACTCTTTCAGAGACTGCTTGAAAATATTTGACATGAAATTACTTCCCCGGTCTGACTGCACCTCCTTGGGCAGACCAAACTTTGTGAAGAACCCTAGCATTTCCTTAACCACGTTCTTTGCTGAGATATTTCTAAGTGGAATGGCTTCAGGATAACGAGTAGCCATATCAATCAGGGTCAACACATAAGAAAATCCTGAAGAAGTCTTAGGAAGAGGGCCCACAATATCCACCAACACACGGGTGAAAGGCGCCTCAAAAGGAGGAATGGGAACTAGAGGTGCAACCTTTTCGGTCTGATTACACTTCCCCACAACTTGACAGGTGTGACAAGACTTACAATACCAGGAAACATCCCTGAAGATACCTGGCCAGTAGAAGTGTTTCAAAATGGGTGCCACAGTCTTCCTCACTCCAAGGTGTCCTGCCAAACTGGAATCATGAGCCGCTCTAATGATATCCTGCCTACAAACACGAGGGATGACAACTTGATGTACAACCTCCCATTCATAGTCGGCTGATGCTGTTGGGGGTCTCCACTTCCTCATAAGTACTCCTGACTTTATATAATAACAAGTAGAAGCACCAGCTGACTCTTCCTCACTGCAAGCAGAGTTAGCTAGACCTTTCAACTCAGGGTCAGCAACCTGCAACTCAACCAACTCTTGACGAGACAAATTATCAATACTACGGGGTACTGCCTCATCTGGTGAGTGACCCAAATTAGCAAGAAAAGTGTCAGCTAGGATAACATCATCATCATCATTTTCCTCTAAATCACCAGTAACTTTAGACTTAGCCCTAGTGACAGCACATGCAGGAAACACATCAGGGACATCACAATCCTGGGACGAAGCCACTGGCTTACTAGACAACTGAGGAGCTGGACACACTTGACTTCCACCAATATCATTTCCAAGTAAGAAAGTTACACCTGACATTGGGAGTGTCTCAACCAACCCAACCATAACGGAACCATTAACAAAACCAGACTCTAAATTCACTCTGCACAGAGGGACAGAGAAGTAATTATTCCCTACACCTTGTAAGATTACAGTTTCATCAGAGGAATTAACATTAGAGCCTAGAACACTGGTCAGCATAAGGGATTGGCAAGCACCTATATCACGATATATTTGAACTGATTTCCTGTCATTATTGTCCAGAGGACTGACAAAACCATCAGACAGGAAATTAGCACATGAACTCTTGAGAGTGTCACCCACGTTACTGCTCAAAAGAGGAGCTCCATCATGAGAATTTAAGTTACCCCTCAAAGCAGGTTCAGTTAACTCAGTTAAAGAATTCTGGGAACTCTCAAGAGTGGACACTAGACCAACTGACTGAATATTTAAAGACTCCTTTTTGTTCACATCACGCTGTCTCCTGAAACATTTCTCCGTAGTATGACCAAGCTTACTACAATAAGTACATTTACTTTTCTGAAATCTAGAGGTGGAGCTGGTATTTACTTCCTGAGAAACATCATCTTTATTCTCTTTCCTGTTACCTGTACTCTGAGTAAAGGCAACGTACTTACTCTCAGCTTTCCCTTTTTCTTTAGAATATCTCTTGTGAGTGAGAATATATTCATCAGCTAAAACTGCAGCATCAGACAAGTTATCTATTCTTCTCTCATCAAGATATAGGCTTACATCTTTACTAATACACCTTTTGAAGTCCTCCAGCAAAATCATCTGCTTAAATTTGTCAAAATCAGAATCCACATTCTTAGAATTTAACCACTGCTCTAACAGATCTTCTTTGATTTTTGCATACTCAACATGGGATTGCTTATCTTGCTTGTAAGTTGTCCTAAATTTTGCTCTTTAGGCTTCAGGAACAAGCTCATAGGCCTTAAGAATCAAGTTCTTAACTACATCATAATTATCAGATTGATCCTGAGGCAAAGATGCATAAGTTACTTGAGCTTTACCGGTGAAAACAGTTTGAAGGAGTACTGGCCAATCCTTTTTAGGCCAATTAAAACCTGTAGCTACCCTCTCAAACAACTGAAAACACTTTGTTAAATCAGATTCATTAAAAGGAGGGACAAGTTTAACATTTTTAGCCACATCAAAATCATCAGAGCAAGATGATCCAGTTCCACCTTGTTTCATGCGATACTCATGGTCTGCCTGAATCCTGGCAAGTTCAACTTGTGCCTGTATCTGTGCCTCCTGAATCCGAGCCTGAGATTCCGCCTCCTTAGCCTGAGACTCAGCCTCCTTAGCACGTGCTTGAAATTCAGCCTCCTTAACACGAGACTCCGCCTCCTTAGCCTGAGCCTCCTGCAGGGCTAGCTGTAACTTAGCTAATTCAATATGCGTTTGCTCATTTGGAGGAGTTACATTAAACAAGCTTTCAGTAATCATGTCAACAATTTGATCTTTAGAATGATGAGAGCGAACAGCAATTCCCAATTGTTGAGCAACAAGCTTAAGTTCATTCTTTATTCTGTTTTCTACATCACACACTGTTTGCACATTTGACAAAAAATCTTTGGCTTCATCAAGCGTAGTAATAGAAGACATCATGAATAGATAACAGTCACAAAATATCAAGCAATATCCTTATGATATTATCCTGAATATCCTGATAAGAGGTCGCCAAATTTATGTTACGGAACAGAGAAAGATGATGTACACTTTAAGTGAGAATACTAAAAATCACTACTGTCCCGTAAAGTTCCAGGTTCAAAACAAAAGAGTTAGGTAAAATTACAAGTTAAGTTTAATGCTCAAACTAACAACAAAACATTCAGGACTCATAAGGATAATGTAATGACAAAAAACAGGTTAAATATATGGTTAACTGCAATAGCCTCTATTAACACCAAATTAGCAAGAGTAAATATATCTAAGTCAGCCCTGATAAGATGAAAATACACTGGGTAATGCTCAGTTAATGCAAGATAAATTATTACAGATACAAAATATTATTAATGATTACTGACAAAGAACCCTTACACAAATTACAAAAATCTTACTAGGCCTAAGAATTAACCTTATGCTACACAGTACAAGAAAAAAAATGCAATAACAGTTATACTCAAATTACACAGCTGCTAGATGGTTGGAGACTTCCTGAGCACTCACAACAATAACTGTACAGGGGAGGACAGAGATGTGAACAAAATGAGGAGTAGATCTAAGTGGCAATAATGTAGAGACTGAGCTCATTATATAGGGGCCAGCAGAGCTTGATACAACTTGTATGAAGGACGCGCAAATGAAGCCATGGGGACAAAGAGTTGACAATCCCGCCCTGAACAACAGAAAGGACGACTTACTCTACTATAACGGTAGAATGGGGGGACTGAGGCAGAACACGCTCGTGATCAAACATGCAGCATACTGTGCGTTAGAATTACACAAAGGATGATGAAATCATAGGCCATGTAACAATATATATATATATATATATATATATATATATATATATATAGATCCAGGGTGTCCCAAAAAAACATACTCACACTTTGAATGGCAATAAATGCAGTGTTTATTGACATAGATACAAGAAAATTACATGTAATGAAAGAAAGTTAAATGGCTAGTCTACTCATTCCTGTGTGTTCGCAAATGTTCAGACTGATGACCATCATTTTCCACCCTCAGCTGATAACGCGGACCAATGGATTCTAGAACATTACGAATCATTGCATTTGGAATTGCGAGACACTGTCTTTCAATTTCCTCTTTCAACTCATCGACTGTCGCTGGTTTTGCAGCGTATACCTTATCTTTGAGATATCCCCATAAAAATGTCCATTGGCGTGAGGTTTGGGGAACGTTCAGGGAATTCAATGCCACCTCTGCGCCCAATCCATGTGGTTCGGATGAGTTTGTTTGTGTTTTTTTTTATGTGTTCGTCTCTGGGCATAGGCTTCACAGCCTGCTATCAAGGCCCAGCAGTCCTCCTACATACCATACACCTCTACATGTCACCACTTCGGCGCTAACACCCACCGTCCATATTGAATACATGCTAGGGCTGTCTCATACAAGACTTGCATCGAGATAGGCCCTTACATCACGATGGTAGTGGGGAGATGCTCCATCTTGCTGGAAGTAAATCTCTTCGTCACCAAACATCTCTTCAATGCGTGGACCGACGGATTCCTGCAGTAAGTTTAGGTAAAAGGCACCAGTGACAGTTTGGTAAAAAAGAATGGTCCTACGATGCCTAATGCTGATATCCCACACCACACTGTAACCCCTGGTAAGTTCAAATGTTGTTCCATAGTAACATGTAGAGTTTGAGGAGCCCAGTATGTGCAACTGTGTCGATTAATTGAGCCATTTAACTTAAAGGTGACCTCATCGCTCCAGACATTTTTGTCTGGAAACGCTGCATCTTCCGCGCTTTTGTCCAGGTACCATTCACAAAATTCTACTCTCCGGTCAGGATCATCTTCATTGAGAGCGTGGATTAATGTCGGAATGTAACTTTTCCAATGGACTCGCTTCAACATGCGATGGACGCTCGATTTTGGGATTCCTATCTCACGAACCGATTGTCGTATGGATTTCTGTGGGGATCGGAGGAGGGTTTCCAGCAGTTGTTCTTCTCTTGCAGGGCTGGTAGATGTCCGTGGTCTTCCAGAACGTTGCTTATGGACGTCGTGTACAGTTCCATCTGCGTCAAACTTATCTCTGATGCGAGCAGTGGTGCGTCGCATTGGTGGATCTCTGGGAAACTGTCTTCTAAATTGTCTTTGCACTTCCGTGACATTTTCGTACTTCCAGTAGCACTTTATGATAAATTTTCTTTCTTCAAAAGTAAGTCGTACGTCTACCATTATTTCTCTTTAGTTGCACCTGAAACGAAAATAAAAATGTATGAGTAATGTGGAGTCGAAGAGTGAGTACTTTTTTGAGGACACCCTGTATATATATATATATATATATATATATATATATATATATATATATATATATATATATATATATATATATATACATATATATATATGGTGTCTATCTATCTGTCTATATAGATAGATAGATAGATAATGAGTACATTTTTTATGCGAGGAAGAAGGAACAAAAGGCTAGAGCCTGCAAAACAGTTCCAAGAAAGAGAAAACAATACCAAAGAGAGCCAAATTCAAGATCCGTTCATTTCGAGATGTCTGGACACACTGCGCTTGAAAGACCGGAGATCACAGGAAGCAGGAAACACAGACAGAGGGAGACAGGTCCAGAGTTGATCTGTTGCATAAATGAAGGACTGGGAGTGACGGTTAACTCTTGCATAAGAGAGTTGGACAGAAAAGGGATGAGAGTTTGCCGCTAGACGGGTGCTACACACCCGCCGCAGAGGTGGAGGGATGCAAGCAGACAGTTCAGAGGAGCAATGACCCTTACTATAGTCTTGGCATCGTACTATCATTATATTACCATTGCATATATATTTATGCGTATGTCTGTTGTACTGTACGTACACGTTTGTGCCAATACTCGTATATTATTACAATATGTTATGCAATATTCTATATTCAGTATTTTACTACCATGTATTTGATCCATTATACATATAATATATTACTGTAATGTATAATATTTCTATCCCTTTTTATGTCTCTACAATGTTGTTATGAATATTATGTCTCTACAATATAGTTATGAATACCATGTATTAATAGGTTATAATGTAATTAGTTACTACGGGCTGACGTGGGTACGCCAGCTGGGGCATGACTAAGCAATGTCAGGACTCTAAAATATCACAACACTACAGTATAGCTAATAACGTACATATGTAATGTAGAGGTTAGATGAAAGTCATGCCTAGGGCTAAAGGAAGTGGTGTTCGGGCATTCTTTCAGTTAGGAATGCCACTCACAGCAAGGTGTGACGCCTGATCGGAAAGTCCCCAGGCTCGGGAAGGTTCCACACAACCGTGCCTTACACGTGACACAACCACTCATATACAGGGGAAATGGGAGAGACAAGGCAGAGAGGGGTTAGGAGAGAGGGTGAGGCACGGTGAGGAGAGGCAGGAAGGAGTGCGTGGGGTTAGCAAACATAAACCGCTCTCACCTTAATATGCTCTTGTGAGACTCACTCACTATTACTCAGTATTGCTATTGAGATATTCCCTTTGAAGAAAATAAACTGCAATCAAACCCCAGACTCATCTTTTTCTTTCTCCTGCCATCGACGACAAGTACAATGAACATTTTCTCCTTTTGTAAAATCCCTACAAACCAACACACTGTTACAATAGCTCGATGACGATTACGATATATCTACAATTACGATAGTAACACTGTTTTCCTGCACTAATTCTGAAAATGAAAACTCGGATATTATGCTCATAATTTTTCATGAACATTTTTTTCAATGTTTTGGGGGTGAAATCAACAAGAGTATTCACCCCATTTCTGGGTTTTATCATTCGATCAATAGCCATGCATTTACCGACGCAGTTCGTTGACACGGCAAGTCGGGTGCAGAGAATTAAATATTGCACGTGTGATAAATGCTACAGTACCTCGCTATACGCACATTCAGAGAGAGAACGTGAGAGACAAAATGTGAGAAAGTAAATATTTTAGCTCAATTATTCTTCTATTATTGTTCAACTACGTCACCAGAAATGTTGAAAGTTTACACCAAGATGAAATTATGATGACAGGAGTATGTACAAACGCTCGCTGCCTTGTCACGTGCTCACGAGGCGCATTTTACCTGTTTTATATTCCCTTGTGTTGTTTAGTGTATGAAGTACTTTTGTGAAGTAGTCTTACCCCTTGTTGTGAGTTCTATGTGCATGATGGCTCCTTCCACTGAGGGTTGTGTCCCCACCGCAATTTTTGAGGACTACCTTGAGTTAAAGAAAGAACTTTTAAACTTAAAATGGAAGGTACAGGTTCTCAGGCAGGAGAAAACACAGACAAGAGAAAAGCTGGAGGAGATGGAGGAGAGAGAAAAAGGCTGAAGGATGGACACTTATTCGCAAGGGTGTAATTAAGTTAACTCTTGGGAAACAAGTGAAAATAAAAACCACAAATGCATTCGGTACATTACGTGACGAATGTGAAGGAAGAAGCAGAATCAAAGTAGAGGGGAAGGAGAGTGAGAGTATTTCCTGTTGGGAATGCTCTGAATATTAAGAAAGGGAGGGAAAATGTCACTGTTGGAGACTTACAGGTAAGGTGCCTGATTAAATCAGAGCACACACTTGTTAATAAACACGTGTGTCTTCCAGGGGCCAGGGTGGGTAATGTGTTAAGAGAAATTTAATGTATCGTCCAGGATAGTGGAGCTAAATCCATTGTCTGCCTCAGTGTGGGAAGCAACGATGTTACGATGTTGGTAGGTGTAGGATCGAGGTACTGTGGCAGCATTACAAGGATATGTTAGAAAAGGTTAGGGAGAGGATGAGCTCCTGTAGTACTCTGTGTTTTGCCTAGGAGGGGTGGTTGATTGGAAGGGAATGGCTCATCAGGGCGATAGGTTTTAATAGCCACCTTGAGAGGTATTGCAAGATTAATGCAGTACCTTTCATAGACACCTGGGACCCGTTTTGTGGACGGAGTGCAAGGTATAGTTGGAATGATAGATGAAAGGTTAAAGACTTTTTTTTTTTTTTCGAGATTAAGATTTAGGTGTATACTAAGTTGTACCATCTCCACTCAGGGATTCTTATTATCAGGTTTGGAGGGAAGCATCAAATCGTGCAAAAATAAGAAGAAAAGTTTCACGATTAGTACATATGCATCAAATCAGCCACTGCAAAATAAGGCGATGATAGAGGAGAATAAGTGATAGCAAAGAAAATAGTTATATTAGGAGAGTACACAGTTCCCCAGTTATTAACGAAAACAATTAAAAAGTAAATCCTAATGTAGAGGCATAAGTACTTGTAATAGTCTCAAAGTGCTCAACAAAATTAGCATGAGTTTACACAATTAAATTAATGAACTGAGGGCTTTAAACTGTACAGAACAAAAAGACGTCACCGTTATTAGTGAACCCTGGACCAATACAGATACTTGAGAGTTTTTAACAGAATATCAGATAAAAGGATTTAATATTTTTTTAGTCAAACCATCTGGGAAGAAAAGGTGGCGGTGAGGGGGAGGAGCTGCTTATGTAAAGGATTCAATAAAATGTTACAATAAAACTGATATAAAAAAAAAAATAGGGACACGGAAAGTGTCTGGGTTGAAAGTAGTAACAACAGGGAGAAAGAGTCATAGGAGCTACTTAAAGCTCTCCTGGATTTAGTAGAACTGATAGTGCATACCTTCGGGAAGAATTTAGGAAACCATCACAGTCCAGCTTATTGTAGGGGATCTTAGCCTGCCAATGATAGAATGGCAGAATTTGACAGGTGATGTAGAGTCACAGGAGTCTCTAGAGGTAGTACGGGATAATTTCCTCTCAGAATATCAGGGAGCCCACAAGAGACAATTATATATTAGATCTGGTTTTATTAAACACAAAAAACGTCATCACTGATATAGAGATTGGCGGGCGACTGGGAAATAGCGACCATAAGGAAAATAAATTCAGTTATATTTGGGATGTCTGTTCTATTGAAAACAGCTCAACATTACCTAGTTTGATGGATTTAAAGTTTATTTCAGGACCATAATCCTTGAGCAGACTGCTTACCTTAAGGAGAATCAGGTCACTGGGGAAGCTCAAATATTAGGTGAGGGACATGAAATGAGTGGGAGTGTACGTCGGGTCATTAGGGTAAGTCAGATCAATGGCAAGGGACATGATATGGGTGGGATTGTACGTCGGGACATTGAGGTCACTGGGAAAGCTCAGGTCATAGGTAAGGGAAAGGATATAGGTGTGAATGTGACTAAGGTCACTGCCAGATACCACGTAATCATTCCGTCAGTGAGAAATATGATGAGTTAGCAAATATAATACACAGAGGCCAAGATAGATACAACCGTATATAAGCCCTTTCGAATAAATAATCCAGAGCCGAGATGGTTAAACAACATGTTAAAAATTCTCATAGTCCAGAGAAAAGGAATGTATAGAAATATAAACAGGAGAGGAACACTTACGTAGCCGGTATGCGATTATGAATAGGGAACTGAAGAAGGAGATGAAATTATGGAAAGCAATGTGAGGTTACAAAGTTAACGTTGCTAAAGAATAAAACAAAAAAAACAAAAAAAAAAACAAGGGTTTTCATCACTTGTACTGCACAAAATACAAAGACTGGATAGAACCTCTTAGAACAGAATCGGGTAACATCATCAGTGAAGATAAAGAAGAGTGCTCCATCCAAAATAATTATTTCGTATCAGTATTTACAAAGGAAAATCTAGACCTGATCCCGCAAGCAACAAATATTTACGATGATAATGCATATAATACACTGAGTTTAGTGAGGAGGAAGTATTAAAAGAAATTAATAAGCTAAAGCCTCAAAAATCGGCCGGTCCAGACAATATACAGTATATGCAAAAATTTTTATGTTAACCCAGGAAGAATTACGTTAACCACTTACAATTTTATTCAAGACATCTGTAAGTTCAGAAGAAGTTCCACAGGCGTGGAAGCCAGCGAAAGTAGAACTCATTTTTAAAAAGTGTGATAAATAAATTGCGTCGAATTAGTGTCCGAAAATTTTGACATCAATTGTTAGCAAAATGGTTGAGTCAGTTTTAGCAAATAAAATTTGAGAGCAAAATGAAAGCCATTTCTGATTAATGCAAGGCCAATCCTGCTTCATTAACTTATCATTGGCTTTCGGTATACCACAGGGATCAATACTCGGACTCTAATGAACGGCATGAGCTATCAACATGAAATCTTCAGGGTATAAAGATATGACCAAAGTCTTGGACTTTGCCAACACCATACTCTGGAGGGCGATTAGCGTTCGGCTCCCAAATGGTTTTCTTTCATTTCCTACTTTTTTCTCAACTATGTGGTCGGGCAGGTGACACGTCCATCTCCTGTCTGCACATTTCTTTCCATATGGAACCAAGGCAGAGTGTTGTCGACCAGGCGAACGCTAATTTTCAATTACGTGCCTTTCTCATCAGCAGTTACGAGTAAGTGAATTAGTCTTTCTTTCAGAGCATTTGCTAAGGTCTGACATTTTTACTCCTTATATATCATTTCTCAGTATAAGCACGGCATCCTTTCTTTGTAATTGTCACATTTCTTCTTTGTTCTGAATCATATCATGCTGATTACCCAAAAAATGTCCAAGCAAAACTTACTTTATTATTTTTTTTCCCTTGGCCCGCGAAAATGTGTAAAATATACAATGTGGCCCTCGTGCTGAAAAGTTTAGATACCCCTGATCCAGACCAAGGAACCACTGGCGGTATTAGTATATTTGCCGGTGACAAAAAAAATATGGTGTATCATTAACTACTCTGACGACTGTGTTAGCCTTCAAAACGACCGCGATATAATGTCCAAATGGTCTACGGATTGAATAATGAAATCTAACGTGGAAAAATGTAAGGCAGTTAAAGAGGGCAAGGCCATCACAGATACTAGATATACCATAGATAAAAAAGGAATTAATAAATCAAAATGCGAAAGAGATCTAGGACTTAGGGTTAGTAAAGATCCCCAACCAATGCAACACTGTATTAATGCGAGAAGTAAAACAAATGGGGTCCTAGGATTTATTACACGAATCATGAGAAACAGGACACCTAAAGTAATACTGCAACTGTAGCTAGCATTAGTAATGTCACATTTGGACTATGCCGCGCAGTTTTGGTGTCCATAATATAGAATGAATATAAATTTGTTAGAAAATGTTTAGAGAAGAATGATAAAGTTGATGCATGAGATTCGGAACCTTTAATATGAAAACAGACTATAGTGACTAAAACTGCAGTAGAGTAAGAGGAGACTTGATTGAAATGTTTAAATGGATGACAGTGTTAAATAAGGGAGATATTAGCAAGTTATTAAAAGTCTGCATTCACCATGGCACTCGAAGTAACAACTTCAAACTGGACAAATTCCGTTTTAGTAAGGATATAGGCGGAAATTGATTTGGCAATAGAGCAGTGGCCGAATGGAGTAAACCACCTACTGATGTAGTTGCAACCTCATCCATTGAGAGTTTCAAACATCGGCTAGATAAGCATATGACTAACAAGGGTTAAAATAAATAATTTCCGATACTAATTATTCATTCCGTTTCTTTCAGACTTCAGTACGGTAGTCTCTTTTCTATTTTCGTATTTTCCTATAAAATGTCCACGGCATCTTTTTTTAAATACTGTGTGGTGTTCCTTCTTACTTCTTCTTGCCCGTTTCAGCTTGAGGGTCGAGTGGGTGGGTGGGGGAACCTTCTTCCTTGCAATCCTTATCTTATTCTAGTCACTCTTACAAGAGCTGCCTAGCATGTGCTGACTGGTCTACTGTAGTACACTGTAATCCTCTTTTCATATGTTTCTTTATCGTTTTCATACTCTCTCTCTCTCTCTCTCTCTCTCTCTCTTAACGATACCCTTTTTTCTTGCCAGGTACTGTCATCAATCAGGCACATTCATTCACCCTTCTGACAACACTAAATTATTCATCCCATCCTTGTTTTACAACTCTCCATTCCTATCACTCCATCCATTCATCACTAATTCTTCGTAAACTCCTTAACTCTCCTCATCACAAAGCAGTCACCTGGCATTTTCAGTCATCACTTTTCAAACACAATCTTCACCACATCAACGCATTAAGCACAGATCGGGTTATTATCACACGTCAGGTTATCTAACTGTTGGTTAATAATTATCATGCGACTCATTTCTCGTACAGTTAATTAATCATGAACATTCCACATCATTACTTCCGCAGCAATCTCTCATTTGAGTTATTAACTATGACTTCTGTAGCATTATTATGCCTGTGCCCACCTATGGCGGAGGAGGCATTAAGTGACTTCTGTTCGTTCGTGCGTGTGCGGGTCCGTGCGATCGTAGCATTGTTGTGGGCGCAATAACATTCTGAACCCATTTTCGACCAACTTTTGTCGGCGATTGTATGAAGGGACGATGAACTGGTTAGGTCAGCAAGGTCAAGGAATAAAAAATTAAGGTAATATGGGTATGGGCGCGATATTTCCTGAACCCCTCAGGTTCTTAGGAACTGGTAGGAATGGATCAGTTAATAACTACCCACTCACCACACTCCTATATCACTCCCCACATCCTTGTCGAATTCCCCACACCGCTGCCTAACTCCACACATCTACAGTATGTCTCGCTCTCCACACCCTGCCTCACTCTCCACGCCCTTGCCGCACTCCCCACACCCCTTCCTCATTCCCCACATCTGTTTCGTTCTCCACACCCATACTTCACTCCCTACACCTTCGTTTCACTGCCCACACCAGTGCCTCACTTCCCACACCTCTATCTCACAAACCACATCCCTGCCCACACCCCCATTTCACTCTCCTCATCCCTGCCTCACTTCCCACACTCTGCCTCACAACTAATATCCCTCCCTCAATCCTCACACCCCTGTGTCACTCCTCACATTTCTGCTTCATTACCTACACCCCTCCCTCACTCCCTAGACCCTTGTCTTACAACCTACAACGATGTCTCACTTCTCACACCCTTGCCTTACTCCCCACATCTCTGCATCGCTCTCCACATCCGTGCCTCACTCTCCACATCCTTATCTTCCTTCTCACACATCTGCCTCACTCCCCACACCCCTGCCTCACTCCCCGCATCTCTGCCTTACTACCCACACTCCAAATTCACACTCTACATCCCTGCTCATTGCCCAAGCCCTGTCCCCGAAGTTATCAGCTATTTTTGCTCTTTTCTCACAACTGAACAAAATAGCTTGGTTCTAAATCGAACTAGCCTAATTGTCTCCACGGCAAAGAGGGGTTTGTATGTGGGGTAGGTTTACGCCTTTCCCCATGTAAGATTTTCCTTACTTGAAGGAAACCGCTAGCTGTTGCATAAAATAATATTTCTCAGCATGAATTAAAAGCAAGAAAAGAGACATAGCAGGGTTTCTGAGACTTGTTAGGTCGCCTGATGTATAATTAATGTGATAATATGACTACGTTAAAATGTGTCTAAGAATTCAAGAGAAAGGAGAGGGGGGGGGTGGAAGGAGATAGTGGGATAAAACCCATTAAAAACTAGAGGGACAATCACTGAAGCGCATCTCTCCTACGAGGGCGACGTAATTTCTAAACCACTCATCATAATGAGTTTGGTTATCTCATCACTGATTAGGGTTTCGCAAAAAGTGTTTTCCGGATACTGAATCAGTAATACGATCCGGATCGGTCCCAAGAGTTAATGGATTGTTCCCTGGGACATGGGCTATCTACCCACCAATTTTGGTCCAAATATCTCACTTAGTTTTTGAGTAATCCTGCTAACAGACAAACAAACTAACAACAAAACAAACAAACAGGGGAGAAAACATACTCTCCTTGTCAGAGAAAACTAGGTGGAGACAGGAGATATAAAAGAAGGGTGATTGACAGAAAAGGAAAAGGTAAGTCAAGAAGGAGACAACAATATATACGTGGTCCAGAGCCAGGTAAAGAAATAAAACTTGAGAGCATTCTGTTGTATGTCCTGGGAGAATGGCTTGTTATATAGCAGAAGTATAAAGCCACTGATATAGTCTTATGCAAAACATAAGTAGCCATTAAATTTATCCAATAGCTCTTTCTTTTCTTTTCTTTTTTTCTCTTTTTTTTTGAAGGAGGGATCTTAACTGGTAATATATAGCAATACTAAACGAAAAGGAATGAAATGTTATAATATCATTATTAAGTACAGTTCAGCATAAGTGCAAACAAAACTGTAATATATAAGTGAAATTTCGAGTAGCTTGTGCCAGCTTAGCCGTGTGGGAGATCATGTTCTGGGTATTTCGATGATATCACATAATCTGTGTGATTAATCTTCTGCACACTCGAGCGTCTGAATAATGAAGTATCTAGTAAAATGTATACATGGGTTTATGAATCAACCTTTTACACTATAAATACTATCTAATCAAATGTAACAGTGAGGGCAAACGTCATATCACTCAGCACCGTAATTTAAGCCTATGAGCCTGTGGCGAGTTCCTCACCCACTGCATTTAGGCAAGGGGCAACTGTATCTTCCAGTTTTTTTCACAGTTACCTCCCATAGGTATTCATATTATCTACCAGGCCACATGGATGTATGAACACCTCAAATGTGTGGCGGCAGAAGCAGGCATCAGGAATCAAAAGCAGTCGTTGTTGCGTCGACAGTCACATAACCAACAACACTACTTATACAGCAGCGCAGTGTTGGTCGTGGAAAAAAAAAATAAATAACTCTCTGAACAATGAAATGTAAACAATTCTTTATGAACCTCGATAATCAGACTAAGCAGTCACCTTCACAGTCGGCCACCTGCATTAATCTTTTCAAACCTCTTTCCTGCCTTTCTCCGTATCTCTGTTGTCTCTCAGTGTGTTGCTCCTCCGAATCTATCGGTTGATTGTGTCTTTTGGTGGCACCATTTGAGGAAAACATTTGAACACTTCACACACACACACACACACACACACACACACACACACACACACACACACACACACACACACACACACACACACACACACACACACACACACACACACACACACACACACACACACACACACACACACACACACACACACACACACACACACACACACACACACACACACACACACCGCTCGCCGGTGCAGTGGTAACGCTCTCGCTTGCCAACTGGTGGACGGGAGTTCGCGCCTCGCTCAGGTTGCGAAAAGTTTCACTGACGAAGCGGGTGGTTACTGTCCCCCTTGAGCAAGGAGACTGGTGTGTGCGTGTGTGAAGGTCACAGCCTTGCCCTTAGATCGGACTATATGAGCTCTCAGCTCCCTTCCGGGAGGGTAAAAAGCTGACGATCACGACCATCAAGTGATCCTGACCGACCCGGTGAATTACACACACACACACCTATCTCTTGCCCTTGTATTTCATTTTGGTGGAAGCTTCACCGGTTGACTTATGAGTGAGGGGAACTGACTATGTGGGGAGAGGCTGGCACAAGGATGGGGAAGGGAGACAGGATCAGAAGAGAATGAGTAGTAACAGAGAATGTGAAGAATGGGTGCTAGAACGATAAAACAAAAAGGAAAAAAAAAGAGAAAAGGGATGAGAGATTAGGAGGTTGGGTGAAAGAGATGAATGAATATGGGAAGTAGTGAAAAGTAGTGAAAAGAAAGTGACACAAGAGGGAAAGGAGATAAGTCAGAGAAGGTCTGAGAAAGACCAGACGGTGATGTAAAATAATACAGCAGAGGGAAAGAAAAGAGTACAACGGAAAGCAAACAGCGACCAGACACATTGGTCCTTTCGAGGATGTTTGTTACAGGAGAGGTTATAATTAACGTAACTATTCTTATACAAGGACAGGAAAGAAGGAATGCTTTCAGAGAGAGAGAGAGAGAGAGAGAGAGAGAGAGAGAGAGAGAGAGAGAGAGAGAGAGAGAGAGAGAGAGAGAGAGAGAGAGAGAGATTTATGAGAGGAATAGATCACTTGCATAAAAACAGTATATTTCTTTTTGCAAACCCTTTCTCGCTCTAGGGTATACGATGGAGCCTGGCATGTTAACTCACATAATCAAACAGGTTCAGGCATGAGCACACTGATGTGTGAGCTCTCTCTCTCTCTCTCTCTCTCTCGTGAATAGCTGTGACCGTTGATGCTGACAGTACAATAAACATGGAAAACAATCCTGTAAGAGGTTAATGTTCTGAGAACAGTGAAGAAAACAGCCGTGTGCAGAGAGGACTGAGTAGGAGTAGAATTTGTTGTCATTTTATCTCCCTTTCGTATTACTTATTTTTTATCTTTGGCAGGTATTAAGAATATATGGAGTGGAGGGGAAATTGTTGAATGCTGTGAAGGGTATGTACGAAGGAGCTAGGGCTACGGTGCGAGTGGATGGTGAGCTAAGTGAGTTCTTTGATCTCAATGTGGGACTGTGTGATATCTCCATGGCTGTTTAATATATACATGGATGGGGTGGTAAAGGAGGTGGTAAAGGAGGCAGTGGATGTGGGGGTGGCTCTAATGAATGAGGCTGAGATTTGGAAGATTCCGGTGTTGTTGTTTGCTGATGATACAGTATTGTTGAGTGAAGATGAATGGGAGTTGCAAGGTTTGGTGAATGAATTTGGGACAATGTGTAGGAGGAGGAAGCTGAATGTTAATGTAAACTAAAGTAAAGTTATGGTGTTTGAGAGGAATAAAGTCACAGAATGTACATGGAGGTTGGATGGTGAGGATATGGAGAATGTGAGTGCATTCAAGTACTTGGGTAGTGTGATGAGTAAGGATGGAACTTTGAAGGATATAGTGCGTGAAAGGGTACAGCAAGGAAGGAAGGTTGTTGGTTCACTGAAAGCAGTGAGAAATAGGGAGGTGAGTATGGAAGTTAAGAAGTCACTGCATGATAGTGTTGTGGTCCCTACCCTGACGTATGGAAGCGAGGCGTGGACCTTGCAAGAGGGGAACAAGTCAAAGAGTGAGTGCAGTGGAAATGAGTTACTTGAGAGGAGCATGTGGAGTGACATGGAGGGACAGGTTGACGAATGAAGAAGTGAAGGTACGTTGTGGGGTGGATGTGGATGTGATTGAGAAGATTAGGAGAGATACACTGAGGTGGTTTGGACATGTGGAGAGGATGGAGAATGAAAGACTGACTAAGAGGGTGTATGTGGGTGAGGTGGAGGGAGGGAGAGGGAGGGATAGACCGAGGATGAGGTGGAGGGATGGAGTTGAGAGGTATATGAGGGAGGGGGGGGGTGAGTTGGGGGAGGATAGTCAAATGGTGGGTGAAAGAGCGACTTGGAGGCGTTTTGTCTGCGGCCACCCTTTGCGGGATTAGGACGTCAGGATATAGATAGATAGATAGATAGATCTTCGGCATCGGACACTTCAACAGTTATCACATATTGTACTTAGCATCCATATTCTGGTTCAGCATTATTCACGACCCAGTTTCCTCTAAACTCCTCCCCAGCTTTCCTTACGTCTTTTCTTCCATCCGCTCTCACCTCCGTCACTCACCTGTCCCTCATTTGCCTCCTGCATAATTCACCGCACCTTTTTCACAAACATTTTCCACCACAACTTGTACCTTTCCTTCTTGCTGGAAGTTTGCTCTCATTCAGCCAGTCCCAAAGAAGGGTGACCACTCCCAACCCTCCAACTATCGTCCAATTGCTTTAACGTCCTGTATTTCAAAAGTTTTCGAGTCAATTCTTAATAGAAAAATTTTAAGGCATCTTTCCTATCACAACCTTCTTTCCGATCGTCAGTATGGGTTCCGTCAGGGACGCTCCACTGGCGATCTTCTCACCTACCTTTCTGACTCCTGGTCATCCTCCTTTCGGGACTTTGGCGAAAGCTTTGCCATTGCACTTGACATCTCAAAGGCTTTCGATCGAGTCTGGCATAAATCTTTAATTTCCAAACTGCCCTCCTACGGTTTCTATCCTTCTATCTGTGCCTTCATCGCTAGCTTCCTTTCTGGTCGTTCTATAGCCGCTGTTGTAGACGGCCATCGTTCTTCTCCTAGATCTATCAACAGTGGTGTTCCTCAGGGGGCTCTGTCCTATCACCAACTCTCTTCCTTTTATTCATCAATGACCTTCTAAGCTGTACATCTAACCCTATCCACTCATACGCTGATGACTCCACCCTTCACCTTTCCATTCGGTTCCCGCAACGCCCATCTAGCTCAACAGTTACTTCAACAAACAAGGGATGAGGCTATGGCACACCTAATGTCTGACTTGGCTCGTATCTCTGACTGGGGTAAAAATAATATGGTCGTCTTTAATGCATCTAAGACTCAGTTCTTACACCTAATAACCCCGACAAAATCTTCAACAGGTATACCCATTTATTTTTAATAATATTCAGCTTAATCCTGCATCATCCTTGAACATGCTTGGGGTTTCATTTAATCGGGACTTATCTTGGAAAGATCATATTACATCTCTTGTAAAATCTGCTTCCAAGAGATTGGGTGTGCTAAGCCGACTCCACTCTTTCTTTACCCCTGCACAATTGTTGACTCTATACAGGGGTTTTATCCGCCCCTGTGTGGAGTACAACTCTCATGTGTGGGGAGGCTCCCCACATACAGCTCTTCTCAATAGGGTGGTGTCAAAGGCTTTTCGTCTCATTAACTCTCCTCCTGTTACTGACTCCCTTCAACCTCTGTCTCTTCGCCGCACTGTTGCATCTATATCTCTTTTCTATCGCTACTTTAATGGTCACTGCTCCTCTGAACTGTCTGCGTGCATTCCTCCACCTCTACGACGGGCGCGTAGCACCCGTCTGGCAGCAAACTCTCATCCCTTTTCTGTCCAACTCTCTAATGCAAGAGTTAACCGTTACTCCCAGTCTTTCATTTATGCAACAGGTCAGCTCTGGAACTGTCTCCCTCTGTCTGTATTTCCTGCTGCCTATGATCTCCAGTCTTTCAAACGCAGTGTGTCCAGGCATCTCAAAATGATCGGATCTTGATTTTGGCTCTCTATTGTATTTTGTTTTTCTCTTGGAGGGAACTGTTACTGCGGGCTCATGGCCTTTGGTTCCTTCTTCCTCGCATAAAAAAAAAAAAAAAAAAAAACATCTATTTCCCTTATATTTATCTTTCATGCATTTTATTCTCCATCTCCAACCGCACCTGCTGTATTCCTTCCTTCACCTCACATTGACCTAGAGACTCACACTTCCTACCTCTCTCATAAGCATAAATGTCCGTTATTGTCTTAACTCACTGATTCTGTGCTTTATTTTTTCTATCATTCTGCATTTTTTAAAACCCCTTCCTTGTCAACATTCTCCTGCACCCTTCCCGCACACTTCCCGCATGTCTCTCTCATCCCTTTCCACAGCTTCTCGGTGTCTCTCCTACTATGGTTTTACTTCGTTTCTCAGGATTTTCCTCTTTCCTTTTTCCAATTTTCCATTACATCAACCCTCCTTTGTTTATGATCTACTTTTCCTTGCTTAATAACAGTATTTTCATATTTCTCTTTCTCTCCGTCTGTTACTCACAGCTGACATTTCTTACTCACTTTTTAATTCTTTCCCCACTCTGGTATTATTTCTTTCCCTGGATCTGTTCATATACCCCACTGTCACTCTGGCCGCCTTCCATCTGTTCCTCTTAGCCTCTCTCCGGGCATCTTTTCATGACGTAACTTTAGACATTGTGTCGTTGTTTTCACGAGAATTAAAGAGATGAGTCTGTATAAGGTTGATTCAGGTCTTTTTATTTACAACCTACATCTCAGGCAAGGATGAGAGAGTTCATAAGCAAGAGGTAGTTGAGGCAACCAAAAGCCGTGAAAAAAAAAAAAAAATGGCGAAAGTCACAATTTAACAGGCATCCACCACAGCACCGAGGACATCAGCAGCCACACATCCATAATTTATATTGCTGCCGTAATGAACTGGTGGGAGTTTGGATAATGATGGAGATCAACAGGGAATGGAATGGATGCAAATACTGTCTAACGCCAAGGAGGGGTTGGAGTATTGAGGTGACATCTGTTTATCGTCTGAGTAGGAAATACCTCAGTATTATGCATCAATCAAATGGACTCAACTTTTTCACTCATGGAAGTTTTGAGTGGCATTCAGTATGGGAACACAGAGGGACATACATTTTCTCAAGACAGTAATCTTTTGTCGATGCAGGGAGAAATCACTGGCCTGATATCCGATTTTGTCCATGGTGTCTGTGACGAGGATCGCTTACGGAAAAAAAAAAAAACAAATCTCTTGCGTCATGATAAATGTGACAAAATTGACAGAACCAATTAAAAAATGTCATTTTTACTATAGTGTATATAATAAGCCGCCATCCTCTTTCATTTGGTTGTCCGTAAGTGCTGACCATCTGGTATTTTAACCGATCTGAGGTTGGTGAAGTTGCTCCACAGCAATGATAAGGATAGCCAGGTATATGTATGACATTTATATGGACAACGGTTGAGTTAGAAGTTATATAAAAAATATAAAACTAGCCATTCATTCTGGTGGTGTCTTGAAAAGCATTACCAGTTTACTATCTTGCTTCCTGTACAGATATGAAATTAGTCTAAACTAGTCTGTGCTATTTATTCTCGTTCAATCCGTTCCTGAAGATACGTAACTTGAGAATGCAAAAGGTTGTATGATGTGTCCTTTCCAACGTCAGATTTAACAGTAAGTAAAAATGGGCCAAATGTGTGTGTGTGTGTGTGTGTGTGTGTGTGTGTGTGTGTGTGTGTGTGTGTGTGTGTGTGTGTGTGTGTGTGTGTGTGTGTGTACTCTGCTCGGAACTAGGAATAAAGTGGGTACTTTTGTGATAGCTGCAACAAAATTACACCACACAGTTACCTATGCCTAAGAGACGTTTTCAGCAACTTTGATTTTTTACTGGATCTGTTTCTGTCATTTAAAATGTCGGTAATGAAATAAAAAATATGAGAATGGTAAATACATGAATTGGTTTAACATCCTGGACAGTGTATCAAATTTTCATTTAAACCTCCCAGACCATATATATATATATATATATATATATATATATATATATACGAGTATAGAACTCTGTAAATTTGTATTTCTTTAAAAGAATGAATGCTTTAAAGAATGCTGGTTGTCTTCCTTTTTAATATGACACTATTTCTTATGCAGAAAGGTTACAAATAATGCATCTGCTGCTTTTAATGTAGACATTTAGATGACAACATTGCAGAGGCTGAGAGAATCTCTCTCTCTCTCTCTCTCTCTCTCTCTCTCTTCACGGGCAAGTAACTCAGCCACATCACCGCTGCTGCCCATACCCAGCTTTCTGGCTTAAGTCTACTAACGTTTGACTCGCCTCAACGTTAATGATTAGCGACAAAAAACAAATATGCATTTTTTTTTTTCGAATGGCGGGAACTAAAGTTAGTCTGATTTTCAGTAACAGTATTGAGGAATCTGGAAAAAAATTAATACCTGAGTTTACAGCATCAATTTCTCCTCCTGCCTGTAATAAGATTCTATATATACGGAGTTAATGAAATGCACTTTGAATCCTCAGTATGATATTATGCCAGTCAACTGAGAAATGAAAGAACGTGTCTCAACCGTGAAAGGTCATCAGTGCAACGGTAATAATTCTGGCATTTAGGAGGTTTCTGTGATGGGATTTCTGGATGAAAATGCTTACATTTTATTCTCGTTGTCTGAATTATGCTTGTGTTATTCTGGGAATAACTGTTGAGTCTGGATGGGGAATTCATAACTAAGAAATACGAATAGTCAAAAAAAAAAAAAAAGGGGGGGGGGCTACAAATAGACTTGAAAATGAAGAAAATTTTGAAATATTAAAGGAAGATGATGTAAAATGTCAAAAAAGAGGAGAGTTAATATGAAAAAGAAAATAGTGAATATCTAGGACGAAGTACAGAAAACCCACGATTATATTGGCAAAAGAATAAAATTACAAGCGTAGAAAAAATGGAAGAATGTAGGAGGTATGAAAGAAGGCGCAAAATTAAATATGAGAGGTGAGAAATTCAAAGGAAGATATATTACAATCTTTTCAGACGTTGGGCCAGAATAACGACAGCCAAGATAAAGGTAATGGTCTTTGAAGCAAAAGTAAAACAATAACATTATATTAATTAATATACAAACACAAACAAGCGACGACCAAATTATAAATTCTCATGAAGTGTACGGATGGAAGATATGGCTTTTATATTCT
Organism: Coenobita brevimanus; assembly: GCF_032717465.1. Taxonomy (NCBI): domain Eukaryota; kingdom Metazoa; phylum Arthropoda; class Malacostraca; order Decapoda; family Coenobitidae; genus Coenobita; species Coenobita brevimanus. The sequence goes on along the minus strand of NC_136959.1, from coordinate 38,033,925 downwards.
AGTAAATGTTGTATAATGGACTTTCATCCGTAATGCGATATTTGGAGAGCGTGGCAATCCCCCATGTTTTGGGGAGGTCAGTCCTCCTCTCCAAAATTAAACTGGAAAACGAGGGAAGTGAGCACATGAATTTCACTTAAACTTCACAGGTCACGTCGTCTGGTTCCTTGATAATGTCTTCCACTAAATAACATTTTCCATCATTACTTTCATGGAGGTCAGCTCTCTTCCAGCACATATAAAGGATATAAAATAGAGGAAGGAGGATGGATATCGCTTTGATATGTTAGTGCATACTCTAGAATGGACTTTCATCTGCTAAGTACTACTACAATTTTTCTTAAAACTTATTTTCTTGAAATTATCTCCATCCATTTGGGAATCATACTGCGAAGATCAACACCAACCTTCAAAATACAGTTCATAATTTGGAGTTGTAATGTGAAGTTAACCCTAACCTTCACAGTACAATCCACTGACCCGAAACACGCCAAAGCCTGTGGTTACCAACCATATGCTACTACTAATATTACTTTATTTTTGTCATTAACATTACAGTGCTAATAAAAACATTAATCTATTCGAGTCGCTGGTCAATGTGGCTCTCGACTGCAGAAGCTTACAACCCATATGCATCAGACAGACAAGCCTGAGGGCTGATGATCTTATGCCCCTGAAGCATAGGAATACAGACCTGACAAGAGAGAATGACAATCGACATCTCATCCAGTCCATAACAAAACTCTGAGATTGATGCTTCTTTTCAGAACGAACCTCTGTCAGTTTTGAGTAGAATCTCCCCACCTCTGGACCCATCCCACCTGATGTTGTGAACACAAGAGGAGTGAATCGACTGTGGTCCTTTCTTGATAGTTTCTGCTTTTTTCTTGTTCATTCCTCTTGTGTGCAGCCTCGAGAGAGTTCATGGTGACATGCTGCCAGAAGATCAAATATCCTGATGTCGAAGAAAGCCTTCCTCCCTCTTGTCCAGGAAGCTCAATCACTGTCATCCACTCTTGCATCATTTGATGTTTTGTAGATGAAGTGCTCACTGTCTAGACGGAACAGTGCAGGCTTTATGGTAACATCATGGCATATTTCCTTTAGCTTTTGTACAGTGAGGTTGCATACTTCTTCATGTCGAATGCACAAAAAAGCCTCCCATCTTGCAATGGTTTGCATGAAAGACAGTGCCGCAGGCACTCGTTCTCTATTGGCTATCCATATCTCAAGGCTATGGGGTCAGTAAATTCTTGTTTGTTGAAGAAGAAGCATTTTTCCTTGAGAGGCAGGGTCATCAGCTGGTTCGATGCCCAGACTGGAGCCAACCCACCCCTGAATCTTATCTCTTATATTTTTCCCCAGAATCGTGCTACATCTCCGCTCTGCTAAAAAAATAATTTCAAATGTACTAAATGCTTTGAACTCTCCAACACCTATTCTTCCCGCTCCTTGTGGCTCATTTCTAACAACTTCACCTCATCATCCTTCCCTCCACTTTTCCACTCTGATGGTTCTGCAGCTGATTCTTCTACTGGCAAAGCATAACTCTGCTCAGAATTTCTCCTCCAGTTCCACCTTAAATGATTCCAGTGCTGTTCCTTCATCACTTCTCCCATCTGACTTCCTCATGGCTGGCATTACAATTTCTTCAACTGATGTATTTTCTGCCATCACTGGCCTCAATACTAATAAGCCATATGGGTCTGATGGGGACCCACCTGTTGTCCTCCAGAACTGTGCTTCTCTGCTTACACACTGCCTATCAACTTGTACCTTTCCTTCTTGTTGGAAGTTTGCTCTCATTCAGCCAGTCCCACAAAAAGGCGACCATTCCCAATCCTTTAACTATGGTCCAGTTGCTTTAACATCCTGTATTTCACAACCTTCTTTCTGATCGTCAATATGGGTTCTGTCAGAGATGCTCCACTAGCAGGCTTCTTACCTACCTTTCAGACTCCTTGTCATCTTCATTCCGGGACTTTAGCGAAAGCTTTGCCATTACACTTGGCATCTCAAAGGGTTTCGATCGAGTCTGGCATAAATCTTGAAGTAATTGTCTTCATACGGTTTCTATCCTTCTATCTGTGACGTCATCTCCGGCTTCCTTTATTGTTGTTCTATAGCTGCTGTTGTAGATGGTCACCATTCTTCTCCTGGAACTATCAATAATGGTGTTCCTCAGGGTTCTGTCCTATCACCAAGTCTCTTCCTTCTATTCATCAATGACCTTCTAAGCTGTAATCTAATCCTATCCATTCATGTGCTAATGACTCCACTCTTCATTTTTTTTTTTTTATTCATTTCCTACAGTGTACATCTCAGCAGTTACCTCAAGAAACAAGAGGGGAGGATATGACAGCTAATGTCTTACTTGGCTTATATCTCTGATTGGGGTAAACGTAATCATGTTGTTTTTAAACAATCAAAAACTCAGTTCTAACATCTTTCAACTCATCAAAATCTTCCACAGGAGTATCCTCTAACTGTTATCATTGTCCAACTCAATCCTGAACAATCTTTAACCCTCTCGAGCTCTTATGATACAGCCTGTGTCGAACCGCTTCCAAGTACTGCATGACTCCCATGGACTGGCCCAGACCTTATGGGCAGCACACTCCTCCCGCAGCGATGTGTGTAACATTGGAAAATGTTTCCAATAAACTTCCTTCCCTGCCCTTACTTATAATTGTATTGTTATGCAATTGCTACACATTATAAAAGAATAAGTGATCTTCCTAATGAACGAAAAACAGATAGGAGAAACTGAATTACCATGTTAATTCACTCATTTATTTAACCCCTTAACAGCGGGGTATCACTTTCGTGACGCTCGGGAGCAATGGAACATACCACGGGGTGTCACTTTTGTGATTTTGTGTTATTTTGAATTCTCCCGGGCTTACAAGTGGTGGCTTGTATCATCTATCAGTACTGCCAATGTCCAACACTAGTCAGCACTCCAAATCTCATCTGTATTCCCATCCATTGTTGACAATTTAGCCATTTTTCCCCGTTCCTGACTCCCCTCCCTTCCTCCCCTCCATTACCCTGTCCTCTCGCTTCCCCGGCCGCACTGCGCTAAAGCAAATTTCCCCTGGAATTATCAACTGATTTCATCCATTGAAATAAGCCCTATTCCCTATTGTTATACAAAATAATATATACTGTTACAGAACAGAGATAGATAATGAACACTTCAAGTGAGAATACTAAAATCACTGCTGTCCCGCAAAGTTCCAGGTTCAAAACAAAAGACTTAGGTAAAATTACAAGTTAAAGTTTAATGCTCAAACTAACAACTAAACATTCAGGACTCATAAGGATAATGTAATGGCAAAACAGGTTACATATATGGTTAACTGCAATAGCCTCTATTAACGTAAATTTAGCAAGAACAAATTTATCTAAGTCAGCCCTGATGAATGAGAAAACCAGATAATGCTCAGTTAAAGAAAGATATAATATTATTACAGATACAAAATATTATTAATACTGGCTGAAATTAAAAACTTTACATGAATCACAAAAACCCTACCAGGCCCACAAATTAACTCCTTAGGCCATACAGTACAAGAAAAATGGTAACAACACTTATACTCAAATTATACAGCAGTGAGATGGCTGGAGACTTCCCGAGCACTCACAAAAGTAATAATACACTATACAGGGGAGGACAGAGATGTGAACAAAATGAGGAGCAGATCTAAGTGGCAATTAATGCAGAGACTAAGCTCATTATATAGGGGGCCGGCAGAGCTTGATTCAACTTGCAAGAAGGACGCAGAAATGAAGGCACAGAGGACGAAGAGTTGACACTCCTGCTCTGAACAACAGAAAGAACGACTTACTCTACTAAAGGGGGAGAAGGGGGGAGTGAGGTAGAACACTCAAGCCTGGTCACTATGGAAGCCACAAGGCGAATCGTGATCAAACATGCAGCATACTGTACGCTAGAATTATACAAAGGATGATGAAATCATAGGCTATGTAACACCTCCCCACAAAGAAAAAGAAATTTACAAAGGAAATTTCTTATTACTCTAAAACAATCTGTCTAAAGTCTAGATAAGCAATCTGCAATAACATTTTCTTTCCCCTTGACATGTTGTATGTCTAATGAATACTCCTGAAGAAGTAGACTCCATCTTGTCAATCTCTGATTTTTATCTTTAAACTTACTAAGGAATTTCAGTGGGTTATGATCGGTATAAATGACTATAGGGTCAAAACCAGAACAAAAAGAAAATGAAAAATGCTGTAAACCCAAAATCAAGGCCAAAAGCTCTTTCACAATAGTTGAGTAGTTCTTTTGAGGTGGAGTGAACTTCTTACTGTAATAAGATACAGGGTGTTCAATACTCTGATCATCCTCTTGCAGCAAAACAGCCCCAGCTCCTGTATCACTTGCGTCAACAGCCATCTTAAAAGGCTTAGCAAATTTGGAGTAGCGAGCACTGGCTGACCTAATAGGATAGCTTTAAGTTTACTGAAAGAGGATTCACAGTTATCGGTCCAGACAAATTTAACTCCCTTTTTCAGTAGGTCTGTAAGTGGTGATACAAGAATTGAAAAGTTAAGAACAAATCTCCTGTAATAACCTACCATTCCCAAAAATCTTTGTAGCTCTTTCCTACTTTTAGGTCTGGGAAGATCACTTATAACCTGAACCTTAGCTCCTGGTGGTGCAACGTGTCCATCACCAATTACGAACCGAAGGTACTGAACTTTAGCTTGACCAAACTCACACTTTGATAAATTAGCTACAAGATTAGCCTGAACCAAACGCTCAAGAAATTTACTGACATGGCATAGGTGATCTTTCCAGTTGTCACTGAAGATTAATACATCATCAATATAAACAACACACCCTGCCAAACCCTCTGTTACAACATTCATCAGCTTCTGAAAAGTGGCTGGTGCATTCTTCATACCATATGGCATTACAGAACATGCAAAAGTCTTTCCTAGTGTTACAAAACATGAGATCTCCCTAGCACGTTCAGTCATAGGTACTTGCCAGTATCCCTTTAACAAATCAAACTTACTTATTTACCTAGCCTTTCCGATCTTGTCTATGCAATCTTCCACGCGAGGGAGAGGGTAAGTGTCTGTTTTGGTTATCTGATTAACACGTCTGTAGTCGATGCAAAGCAGCTGTGACCCACCTGGCTTAGGGACTAGAGTGACAGGAGATCTCCACTCGCTCTGACAGGGCTCAATCATCTTGTGGTCCAACAGGTAGCCAAGCTCCTTCTGGATGAGAGGAACTTTCACTGGGTTCACACGGTAAGGAGGCAGTTTAATTGGCTTTGCGTCTCCAACATCGACATCATGCATCAACACAGTGGTTCTTCCTGGAGTGGCACGGAACACTTGTGGGTACTCCTGCAGTAATGCCGAAAACTCCTGCCTTTCCTCGGGAGGTAGATGAGAAAGCTTAGTCTGGAGATCATTCATGATATCAGGATTCTTCCCCAAACTATCACTCAGGCTCATGCTGCATGGGAGAACTTCATTTGCAGACTCGGGTGGAACAGCTACAGTGCAGACTGGGTTATTTTCGTCCCGCTTGTGATATAACTTTAGCATGTTGATGTGACAAAGTTGCTTGTTCTTTTTTACGATCTGCTGTGGTGATGACATAGTTGACATCACTAAGTTTCTTCTCCACGAAATAAGGACCACTAAACTTGGCTTGAAGAGGTTGCCCATGCACCGGTAGCAGAAACAAAACCTGATCTCCCGGCTGAAAATGGCGTAACCTGGACTTCTTATCATACCAAGTCTTCATCTTCTCCTGATCAGCTCTTAAATTCTCTCTCGCCAACTGTAAAGCAGTGGACAGCCGTTCTTTGAACTTCATCACATACTCCAGCAGGTTGACGTCATCTTCCTCCGACAGCCAGCATTCCTCGAGTAGCTTAAGGGGTCCTCTTACTTCATGGCCAAACAGTAGTTCAAAGGGTGAGAAGCCTAGTGATTCATTTGGAGATTCTCTTGCAGCAAATACAACGAATGGAAGACCTTTATCCCAGTCTTTCTGATGTTCCAAACAGTATTTCTTGAGCATCGATTTGAGTGTTTGATGATATCTCTCCAACGCTCCTTGGGTCTGGGGATGGTAAGCTGAAGACGTGATCTGGGTGATGTCCAACTCTTTCAGAGACTGCTTGAAAACATTTGACATGAAATTACTTCCCTGGTCTGACTGTACCTCCTTGGGCAGACCAAACTTTGTGAAGAACCCTAGCATTTCCTTAACCACGTTCTTTGCTGAGATATTTCTAAGTGGAATGGCTTCAGGATAACGAGTAGCCATATCAATCAGGGTCAACACATAAGAAAATCCCGAAGAAGTCTTAGGAAGAGGGCCCACAATATCCACCAACACACGGGTGAATGGCGCCTCAAAAGGAGGAATGGGAACTAGAGGTGCAACCTTTTCGGTCTGATTACACTTCCCCACAACTTGACAGGTGTGACAAGACTTACAGTGCTAGGAAACATCTCTGAAGATACCTGGGAGTAGAAGTGTTTCAAAATGCGTGCCCCAGCCTTCCTCACTCCAAGGTGTCCTGCCAAACTGGAATCATGAGCCACTCTAATGATATCCTGCCTACAAACACGAGGGATGACAACTTGATGTACAAGCTCCCATTCACAGTCGGCTGATGCTGTTGGGGGTCTCCACTTCGTCATAAGTACTCCTGACTTTATATAATAACAAGTAGAAGCACCAGCTGACTCTTCCTCACTGCAAGCAGAGTTAGCTAGACCTTTCAACTCAGGGTCAGCAACCTGCGACTCAACCAAGTCTTGACGAGACAAATTATCAACACTACGGGATACTGCCTCATCTGGTGAGTGGTCCAAATTAGCAAGAAAAGTGTCAGCTAGGATAACATCATCATCATCATCATTATCCTCTAAATCACCAGTAACTTTAGACTTAGCCCTAGTGACAGCACATGCAGAGAACACATCAGGGATATCACAATCCTGGGTCGCAGTCACTGGTTCACTAGACAACTGAGGAGCTGGACACACTTGACTTTCACCAATATCATTTCCAAGTAAGAAAGTTACACCTGACACTGGGAGTGTCTCAACCAACCCAACCATAACGGAACCATTAACAAAACCAGACTCTAAATTCACTCTGCACAGAGGGACAGAGAAGTAATTATTCCCTACACCTTGTAAGATTACAGTTTCATCAGAGGAATTAACATTAGAGCCTAGAACATTGATCAGCATAAGGGATTGGCAGGCACCTGTATCACGATATATTTTAACTGATTTCCTGTCATTATTGTCCAGAGGACTGACAAAACCATCAGACAGGAAATTAGCACATGAACTCTTGACAGTGTCACCCACGTTACTGCTCAAAAGAGGAGCTTCATGAGAATTTAATTTACCCCTCAAAGCAGGTTCAGTTAACTCGGTGAAAGAATTCTGGGAACTCTCAAGGGTGGACACTAGACCAATTGACTGAATATTTAAAGATTCCTTTTTGTTCACATCACGCTGTCTCCTGAAACATTTCTCTGTAGTATGACCAAGCTTACTACAATAAGTACATTTACTTTTCTGAAATCTAGAGGTGGAGCTGGTATTTACTTCCTGAGAAACATCATCTTTATTCTTTTTCCTTTTACCTGTACTCTGAGTAGAGGCAACGAACTTACTCTCAGCTTTCCTTTTTTCTTTAGAATATCTCTTGTGAGTGAGAACATATTCATCAGCTAAAACTGCAGCATCAGACAAATTATCTATTCTTTTCTCATCAAGATATAGGCTTACATCTTTATTAATACACCTTTTGAAGTCCTCCAGCCAAATCATCTGCTTAAATATATCAAAATCAGAATTTGCATTCTTAGAATTTAACCACTGCTCTAACAGATCTTCTTTGATTTTTGCATACTCAAATGGGATTGCTTATCTTGCTTATAAGTTGTCCTAAATTTTACTCTATAGGCTTCAAGAACAAGCTCATAGGCCTTAAGAATCAAGCTCTTAACTACATCATAATTATCAGATTGATCCTGAGGCATAGATGCACAAGTTACTTGAGCTTTACCGGTGAGAACACTCTGTAGGAGTACTGGCCAATACTTTTTGGGCCAGTTAAAACCTGTAGCTACCCTCTCAAACAACTGAAAATACTTTGTTAAATCAGATTCATTAAAAGGAGGGACATGTTTTACATTTTTAGCCACATCAAAATCATCAGAGCTAGATGATCCAGTTCCACTTTGTTTCATGCGATAGATACTCATGGTCTGCCTGTATCCTAGCAATATCAATTTGTGCCTGTGCCTCCTGAATTCGAGCCTGAGACTCAGCCTCCTTAGCATGAGCCTCCTGCAGGGCTAGCTGTAACTTAGCTATTTCAATCTGCATATGCTCATTTGGAGGAGTTACATTAAACAAGCATTTTTTAATCATGTCAACAATTTGATCTTTAGACTGATGAGAGCGAACAGCAATTCCCAATTGTTGAGCAACAAGCTTAAGTTCATTCTTTGTTCTGTTTTCTACATCACACACTGTTTGCACATTTGACAAAAAATCTTTGGCTTCATCAAGAGTAGTAATAGTAGACATCATGAATAAATCACAGTCACAAAATATCAAGCAATATCCTTATGATAATATCCTGAATATCCTGATAAGAGGTCGCCAAATTTATGTTACGGAACAGAGAGAGATAATGAACACTTTAAGTGAGAATACTAAAATCACTACTGTGCCGCAAAGATCGAGGTTCAAAACAAAAGACTTAGGTAAAATTACAAGTTAAAGTTTAATGCTCAAACTAACAACTAAACATTCAGGACTCATAAGGATAATGTAATGGCAAAACAGGTTACATATATGGTTAACTGTAATAGCCTCTATTAATATGAATTTAGCAAAAACAAATTTATCTAAGTCAGCCCTGATAAATGAGAAAACCGGATAATGCTCAGTTAAAGTAAGATATAATATTATTACAGATACAAAATATTATTAATTCTGGCTGACATTAAAAATTTTACATGAATCACAAAAACCCTACCAGGCCAGCGAATTAATGCCTTAGGCCATACTGTACAAGAAAAATGGTAACAACACTTATACTCAAATTATACAGCAGCGAGATGGCTGGAGACTTCTCGAGCACTCACAAAAATAATAATACACTATACAGGGGAGGATAAAGATGTGAACAAAATGAGGAGTAGATCTAAGTGGCAATTAATGCAGAGACTAAGCTCATTATATAGGGGGCCGGCAGAGCTTGATTCAACTTGCAAGAAGGACGCGCAAATGAAGGCACAGAGGACGAAGAGTTGACACTCCTGCTCTGAACAACAGAAAGAACGACTTACTTTACTATAAGGGGGAGAAGGGGGGAGTGAGGTAGAACATGCAAGCCTGGTCACTATGGAAGCCACAAGGCAAATCGTGATCAAACGTGCAGCATACCGTACGTTAGAATTATACAAAGGATGATGAAATCATAGGCTATGTAACAATACCAAAAAGAAATAAGGTAAGTGATAGTGCTATACACCTTGATTTGGCTAATTATCACCTGACAACACCTCACGTGCACTCGTTTGCTAATTTCCCATGGAAATTTCCCCTTTGAAATATGCCTTATAATCTATTCTCGTAATAAAAATTTAATAAGAAAGGAAGGGAGAAGCCTAAGTGACATTTACATTCACCTGGAACTATCTACTTTTTTCTGTATTTTCGAGATTTCCTACTAAACAGTTTTTAGCATGTACTGCTACTGTCCACCAATAGTCAGCACTCCTAATCTCATCTGTACTCCCATCCATTGTTGACAGTTTAGCCATTTTCCTCCCTACCTCCCCTCCAGTACCCTCTCACCCCTCCCTACCTCACCTCCTTTACCCTTTCCTATCGCATGCCCTGCCACGCTGCGCTAAAGCAAATCTCCCCTGGATTTTTCCACTGATTTCATCCATTGAAATAAGCCCTATGACCTATACTTATACAAAATAATATATACCAAAAAGAAATAAGGTACATGATAGTGGTATACACCTGGAATTGGCTAATTATCACCTGACAACACCTCACATGCACTCGTTCGCTAAATTCCCACGGTAATTTCCCCTTTGAAATATTCCTTGTAATCTATTTCCATAATAAAAATATATATAAGAAAGGAAGGGAGAAGCCTAAGTGACATTTACATTCACCTGGAACTACCTATTTCTTTATGTATTGCCGAGATTTCCTACCGATAATTTCTTAGCATGTAAGCCAGCAGCTGTCAGCCCCATTGTCACTGTCAACCCTTGCCTTCTCAGATAAGCCGTGTCATTCAGTTCCTTGTCCTCCTCTGTGGTCAAAGCATGTCGCACTCACGCCCCGCCATTTCCGTCGCTTCTGCACCCATTGCAAAGGGCCCCGTGACCTCTACCCTCAGAAAAACTCGTGTGGGAAGCACGAAAGGACTAAGTGACTCTGCAGTGGAATGTGAACTAGCTGATTTATCAATGATAATGATGGATAATGACTATGATCCTTCAGGTGATTCGTGTGATGAGCCGGGTGAGGAAATCGTGCCAGAAACTCCTGGTACGAGTGCTTCAGTGTCCCAAGTTATCCTAAGCTCCAAAGGAAAGGAGCCGTTAATGCAGCAAGGGAAGGAATTTGGGAAGGGAGTGAAAAGGCGGCGGGTTAGCCCCAGAACAATGGCCCCGCGTGACCCAGCCCGCTATGAGTCCCTAGGTGAATCACCTCCCCGTTCCCCAAGCCCCACTTCACTCATTTCTTCCTCTTCTTCTGCTAAATTTTCTCCGGAGTCTTCATCGTTGGAGTCGCCACCAGCATCAACAGTGAAGGCAGGCCATAGAGGAAGAGGTAAATCCCTGATGCATAAAAGTAGAGTTGCCAGTAGAGTAAGGGCTGCTAGTGCTGTATGGCAACCCAGGGTCAGTGCGAGTGACCTTGAACCGGATAAATTTGCCCCACAGCCACCCTCCACCCTCACCCACCCTACACCACCACGACAAGGAATCCTGGACGCCTTCGCGTGGACGGAAGGGTCCAATTTTTTCCCAGAACATCTTGATTTCAACGAGAGTTCCTCAGGGATACAGCCTGCCTTCAATCTTGACGAGGATGCTGACGGTGTTGACTTCCTTTTGGCCTTCCTCGATGACGAAGTCATGCTGCACATATGTGATGAGACCAACGGGTATGAATCACAAAGTGCTGCAAGTGGTACAGGTGCAGCCAAGATGCAATAGTGGTCCATGCTGGGAGTGCAGGAGCTGTATGTGTTCTTCGCCCTCATGCTTCTCATGCCACACTCAAAGAAGCATGAGTTGGAAGAATACTGGTCCATGGACCCCTTACTACCCTCACCCACCTTCAATAAGTACATGGCCTGAGATCGCTTCCAGAACATCATGGGAAACCTGCACTTTGCCAACAACGATGTACCTTCCCAAACCTACCCACTCTGGAAGATCCGGGAGATTCTGAGCAGAATGAAGGATAAGTTTATGACATTCTTCCACCCCTTTCAGAAGGTTGTTATTGACGAATCCTTGGTTTTGTTCAGAGGACGTCTTAGGTTTGTGCTGTACATTCCAAGCAAATGCCATCACTCTGGAATCAAGTTCTTTGTACTGTGCGACTGTAAGACGGGGTACATCCTTGACCTCGTCATTTATTCAGCCAGCACTGTCGATCTTGATAAAACACACCCCCTTGGCTTCTCAGGCTGTGTAGTGAAAGTGCTCCTTGAAAGGTATCTTGGTGGGATTCATGTGCTGTATACAGACAACTATTATCCATCACCGAAACTTGCCAAATACCTTTCAGAGCACGGCATCGGCTCCTGCGGCACTGTCAAGAGTAATCGTCCCCACTTCCCTAAATTCCCAGAGGCAGGAACCTCGCAGCGAGGAGACGTGCACCTACGCAAGTCTGAGAAGATGCTGGCAATACGGTGGCATGACAAGAGGGTCGTGTACATGCTCATCGGTGTACACAAGGGGGAACTGAAAGACAGTGGGAAGGTCGACTGTAGGACAGGCGAAACTGTGAGGAAACCTGATGCTGTCATAGACTACAATATCAATATGCGGCTGGTGGACAAGTCCGACATGATGATTGGAGAGATCGACTGCCTCAGGAAGAATACTAGGTGGTACAGGAAAGTTTTTCTGCATCTCATAGACATGACGATGCTGAACGCCTTCATCCTGTACAAGATGAAGGTCAAGCCACCCAAGGCCTTCTCCCTGAGGTTGTTCACCAGGACTTGTGTTCAGCAGCTGCTTGAAAGATATGGTAAGGTGACAGCAGCAGCTCCAAGGCGTCATGCAGTAAGACTTCCCGACAGACTTGAGCAGAGGGCGTACATGGATCTGCACAGACTGGTGCAAATGCCTGCCAAAGGCAAGAGGAAGGCTGCGATCAGCAGGTGCCAGGTGTGTGCACCTACCACCCGACGCACACCTGAGCACAAACGCACCTCTTGGAAGTGCGCTGAGTGCCAGGTTCCCCTCTGCGTTACCTGCTTCTTTGATTATCTCAGCCAGAAGCAGTTCTAACAGTGCAAGTGGGAAATGAAAATAATGTGTAAATAATGTGTAAATAGCAAGTGAAAGCAATGGATGTACAGACATCGGAATAAGTTCGTTTCATTTTCCGCGTTTGTAACACTGCTCGATGGAGAGGTATCCCCTCCTCCTCCCTTCCTCATAGTCCCCCCCCCCCACTTTTCTCTCCGACCCCATAACCCCACCCGGTACCCTCCATACTCTCGCTCACAGCCAGCTAGGGGTTTCTGTACTTCAAGCACCTCTCTAATTACATGTAGTCCGAACAACTAATAAGGGGAGATTGCCGTATATTTCATAAACCAAGTTAGGAAAAGGTTTACTACACTGTGTGTGTGTGTGTGAGAGAGAGAGAGAGAGAGAGAGAGAGAGAGAGAGAGAGAGAGAGAGAGAATAAATCTGCTGTGATTAAATGCTGCGGTAGTAGACACGTCTTTACACACGCACACACACACACACACACACACACACACACACAGAGAGAGAGAGAGAGAGAGAGAGAGAGAGAGAGAGAGAGAGAGAGAGAGAGAGAGAGAGAGAGAGAGAATAAATCTGCTGTGATTAAATGTTGCGGTAGTAGACACCTCTTTTACACACACACACACACACACACACACACACACACACAAACAGATGAAATCTGTTGTGAATAAATGTTGCGGTAGTAGACACGTCTTTTACACACACACACACACACACACACACACACACACACACACACACACACACACACACACACACACACAGAAAATAAATCAACTGTGATAAATGTTGCGGTAGTAGACACGTCTTTTACAAAGAGAGAGAGAGAGAGAGAGAGAGAGAGAGAGAGAGAGAGAGAGAGAGAGAGAGAGAGAGAGAGAGAGAGAGAGTGAGAATAAATCTGCTGTGATTAAATGTTGCGGTAGTAGACACCTCTTTTACACACACACACACACACACACACACACACACACACACACACACACACACACACACACACACACAGACTAAATCTGCTGTGATGAAATATTGAGGTAGTAGACACCACTTTTACACACACACACACACACACACACACACACACACACACACACACACACACACACACACACACACACAAACACACACACAGGGGAAGAGAGAGAGAGAGAGAGAGAGAGAGAGAGAGAGAGAGAGAGAGAGAGAGAGAGAGACTTGGAATGGTAAGAACAATCAGGAGAAATACTGATAAAAAAAGTGAGAGGAAAAATTGAAGCAGAGAGGAAGAAAATACGCAGATGAAGAAATGAAAGTGTTACAGGAGTGACACAGGGACGGAAGCACACACACACACACACACACACACACACACACACACACACACACACACACACACTTACTTTCTGAATATTTGTCGACCTGTCTGTCTGTGCCTGTCTGTGTACTGCCCCTCCCCCCTCCCCCTCTCTCTCTCTCTCTCTCTGGATCCTTTGTCTCATCCCCAGTTTCCTTTTTTCTCCTTCCCCTTTCTTTATAGCTATCTGCTCAGTCCCTACCTTCCTCCCTCTCTCTTTCCTTTCCTTCGTCTCTCTCCCCCTCTGTCACTCACGTCTTACCTCACTCTTCTTTCTCCCTCGCTATGTAACAACTTTGTCTTACTTTTTTCATCTGTTACATGTCTTTTTTTTTTTTTTTAATAAATAACAGAATGGAGGAAGGAAAAACAAATGGGTACAAAAAAAATAATCCATACACCAGATTACTGGTGTCCTCTATTCATAAAATATCTGTAACAGTTAGACTTGAACAGTTGTGGGTTGAAATTTGGAAGAAAACAACTCTGGAGAAGCAAGTTCCAGAGAGATGCAGTTCGGGGAATGAAAGAATTCTGATAGGCAGAAGTTCTGCAATATGGTTGAGTGACATTCCAGTCGTGAACGCTACCAGATGCCCGTGTAGCACGAGGGAAGGCATGGAGAGGTGGCACCATGGACGCAACTTCGTCTGAGCATTTGCCCAAAAAATATCTGTAAAATAATGCAAGGGAGGCAACATTCCTTCTTACTTGCAGGGGAGGTAGTTTATATGTAATGGCAGGGTTGTTAATGATTCTAACAGCTTTATTCTGAATTTTGTCTAGTTGTCTTAATGCAACCTGTCCACAACCATTCCACAAGGGTGAGCAATATTCAAGCTGAGAGCGCACATGACTCTTATAAATTATAGCTAACTACTCATCAGTGAAGAAGTTACGGACTCTGTACAATAATCCAAGTTTCTTTGAGGCGGTTTTAGCAAGTGATCTGACATGAGAGGTCCAGCTGAGGGCACTGTTAAGTGAGACACCAAGAATTTCAATACTTTTGGAGATGGGAATATTAGTAGCACTGAAGGTAATGTACGTATCTGGCAATATCTGTCTATTAGTAAACTGTATATATTTAGTTTTACTAGCATTAAAAGAGACAAGGTTGTTTTGTCCCCATTCACTGATTGTAGATAGATCTTGATTTATGGAGATGGCTGTACTGAGTTGAGAGGTAGAGATATTAGACTCTGTAAATGGATGTCTGAGTGTGAATGAACTATGTAGTGCTGAGTCATCTGCATATGAGTGAATGGGATTGTGAGTGACAGATAAGAGATCATTAATATGAACCAGAAATAGGGTTGGCGCCAGAACTGATCCCTGCGGCACGCCGGCGTTAATTGAGTGGAAATTCGAATATACATCATCTACTTTTACTCTTATTTTCCTGTCACTAAGATAAGAAGAAATCAAAGGAACAAAAGACGTTAGTCTATAGCAAGGGAGTTTGGACAGCATGGAACGATGCCATACTCTGTCGAAAGCTTTAGAGATATCAAGAGCTACTGCATGAGTTTCTTCAAAAAGATCAATTGATTGATGGATGGTATGAGTTAAGAGATTGAGTATGTCAACGGTGGATCTTTCGTGGCGAAAACCATATTGTCTATCACTAATTAAGTTGTTTGATTCAAGATGTTTAACAATATGCTTATTAATTAAAGTTTCAAATACCTTACCAAGAGAAAATGTGACAGCTATTGGTCTGTAATTGGAGGGGGTCAGACGAACTCCCTTTCTTCGGAACTGGGTGGATATTGGCTTCTTTCCATGAATTTGGGAATAAAGAAGTACGTATGCATAGTCTGAATAATTTAGCTAGGACAGAGGCAAGTTCAGGGGAACACTTTTTCAAAACAATTGGCGGAATTCCATCTGGGCCTGGAGCTT
This sequence comes from Coenobita brevimanus, assembly GCF_032717465.1. Lineage (NCBI taxonomy): Eukaryota > Metazoa > Arthropoda > Malacostraca > Decapoda > Coenobitidae > Coenobita > Coenobita brevimanus. The sequence continues at coordinate 38,018,097 of NC_136959.1, read as the reverse complement.
TGTTGGTAGGTATTTGTCGAGGATGGATTTTACGTATCTTGTCTGTATTTTAAGTGGGGCAATTTCGGGAGAATCAAGTTCCAGTACTGAGACATTTTGGCTGGTATCATCTATGGTAGAATTTCTGGCAAAGGTACTAGCAAAGATATCTGCTTTCCCACGTGGGTCATTTGTAATATTGTCTTGCCTTTTTTTCTCCATTACTCTCTTCGTATTTCTTTAATTGTACCAAATCCGTTTCCTTCACTGCTTTCTTTCTCCAGTAATAACTGCGTGCTCTTTTTCTCTCTTCTCTCTCCGTCTCTCCCTGTCACCTGAAATCTCTTCTTTCATTCCGTTCTTGAAACTGTCTTTCCCTCCCTCCCTTCCCTTGTCTTCTCAACTTCCCCCTCCTCTTTCTTGCCCTAAAAATTAACCTATTTTCTTCCCACCCTTAATCTCTAATTTCTCTCTGCAGATTTCTCTGATTTCTCTTTTTCTCTCTCTCCCTTTTTACTTGAATGTTGCATTGGTTCTACTCAGCCTCAACGCTTTCGTCTTATCCGGCTTAGTTTATTCATTGCGTCCTTGCCAGAATAACACACTTTCTTCCTCCTTCCTGTTTCCTTGCCTCATTTTCTAATTTTTTTCATTCCGTTCCGTAGCTGTCTTTCCCACTTTCTCCTTATGTTATCCCTATTTCTATGTTTGCTCCATTCCCATTTTCTCTCAGCTGTCTCCTTTTTTGTGTCTACTTCCCTGTCTCCCAGCCTTTCTCTTCACACCTCCCTTATCACTTTTTCCTTCACACTGCTTGTATCTCATTCCACCTCTCACTGTCTCTTCTTCTCACTCTCTGTCTCTTTTCTTAGCTCTCGTTGTTCTCTCCTTCCCTCTTCCATTTTTATTTTTTCCGTAATTGTCGCTCTCATTTCTCATTTTTCCACTCGCTCTCCCTCTCCGCCTGTCGCTCCCTGTTCTCTCTCTCTCTCTCTCTCTCTCTCTCTCTCTCTCTCTCTCTCTCTCTCTCTCTCTCTCTCTCTCTCTCTCTCTCACACACACACACACACACACAGTGTAGGTAACCTTATCCTAACTTGGTTTATGATATATTCGGTATTATTCCTTTATTAGTCGTTCGGACTACATGTAATTAGAGAAGTGCTTGAAGTACAGAAACCCCTAGCTGGCTGTGAGCGAGAGTATGGAGGGTACCGGGTGGGGTTATGGGGTCGGAGAGAAAAGTGGAGGGGGGGAGGGGGGACTATGAGGAAGGGAGGAGGAGGGGATACCTCTCCATCGAGCAGTGTTACAAACGCCTTAGTCCAAGGAAAAGGAAACGAACTTATTCCGACGTCTGTACATATGATTGAACAGTGTAATATAGTTTTATGTTACTGCAAGTGACAGTGAATAACATAGTGTAAGTAAAATAGAAGTGTAAATATTGTAAATACAATAGAAAATGTAAATAGAAATGTAAATAAATAGTAATATAAGAATATGAGTACAAATACTTGAGGTTATAACAGTGAAAGTGAATCCGTGGCTCTCTACGTATTTTACTGAATGAAAAATTGAATGACTTCAGTGACAATAAATTAATACTACTGAAGGAAACTTATGGATAAAGACTGCAGATATATATAAGTGTTATATAATAATAGGAATATAAAGGGTGAGTGTTTGAATAATAAATGACAGAATACCAGCGGCGAACTAGCGCAAGTGGGAAGGTCATACGCACTCGTAATTTTCATTGCTTTCACAGTGTTTTTTTTTTTGGAGTATGGATTCCAAACTACTTGATGATCATAGAATAGTGTTTATAGTGATAATATCTGGCTGTGGTAATCATATTACGGGTTGTCGGGAAGTGTAAAGTGGAGACTTCGTTACCCAACTTCAGAGGTCTCCACAAGTCCTACGGTACTCGACAAAGGCTCAACAAACATCCCAGGAGAAAGCTGAAGGTATGTGCGATAGGCATATTTAATTTTAATATTCTAGAACTAATAACTGATTTTTGGCAAATATTTTTTGAGAGTCTGTCGGAGCCCGAATATGCCTGCGTGACACGCAAGACAGAGCAAAACAAGCCCGCGGTTAAGGGGTTAATGCTGATTTCTCACAGATAATTAAACATTTCGTCAATGTTTGTTGAGGGAAAATTATAGAGGATTTATTGTAATGATTTCCGTAAAAAAATACTCTTTTAGGTCTATTAGAAAGATTTTTATGGGTTAGGGAACAGAAACATCTTCGGTCTTTGACCACACCCTGCCGCTTTAGTAGTGGCTGGCTTAACATCGTAAAATGTTTCCAAACATTTAATACTCCTGCTCTTATTTGTAATTGTATTGTTATGAAATTAATACATGTTATAAACGAATAAATGATCTTCCTAATGAAGGAAGGAAAAAAAAGAAAATATATGTTTTTTGTTCATTCAGTTATTCAACGCCGATTTTTTAGACTTATAAAAATTTCGTCAAGGCTTGTTGAATGCTCTACAACTTTCTCTCAACAAGCATTGGCGAAATGTTTATATATGTGAGAAACCAGCATTGGATAAATAAGTGAACGATAAAGTAAAGAAATTTATTTTCTGTTTTCTTTCTTTTTTTTTTCTTTCATTAGGAAGATCATTTTATTCATTTACAGCATGTAGCAATTTCATCTGAGAAACAGATATTGTTAAACAGACACACAGACGGATCGATATACGAACAGTCCTTCCGGGGAATGATGGTAATTGAGACAGAAACAGGGAATCCTATGAATGAAATCCTGATTGACGGACAAATGGAAGTATCGCGACAGATAGACAGATTGGTAGACAAATAGATCGGGAAAAAGATAGACAGAGAGACAAAAATAATTAATAGATTCCTATATATAGTTTGCTGTACATGTATTTGGCAGAAACTCAAGCAATGAACACGGATGGATGTCTGGGTATGGACTGGGAGGACCCGAGATCGAACCCAGCCGCGACAGTTTCTTCTTCTATATCAGGTCAGGGTTCTAAATTGGTCTCGTTCTTCCATTTCTTAAAGCTGATTTACACATTCTCTCTCTCTCTCTCTCTCTCTCTCTCTGCCAATCCTCATGCCATGTAGCCAACTGTGTCCATAACCCCTTCAGTACGGTGAGGTCTTCTTCACTGTATTCTTGCTATCCACACAGTATTTTACTCAGCTCAGGAGAGACTTTGTGCAGTAGACGGGTTTGCTGCAGCCTTCCTTAACCACCTTCACTACTAGGCTGCTCTCCTCTGCCCAATATAATCCTCTCGCCCCACCAACAACAACACAAAAATACTCTTCTCACACACAACCTTATCTCCCTCATTCATATTTACCTTCTTTATCTTATCTATTCGCTGTTTATGACGTTTAGTACTGTTGTTAACTCATGCCATTTATCAGTGGCAAGCATGGTCCGGATGATGATGATAATAATTATGATGATGATGATCAGGATCATGATGATGATAAGGAGAAGGATAGCTTTTACAATTGTAGATGAATTAACCGTTAAATGATATCAAGCAACAGATTTGTAGAAGTTACATGAACTCCATTGAAATGATGAACAGACAGATCTTGAGAAACATACAAATTCCTTACATAAAGCCAACAGAAGCCACACCGGCCAACACTGGTAGATAACTGGGTCTGGATAATGAGGCCCGGGATTTAAATGATTGTGAGACGGATGACTTTATCCCCAGCATGCGTTGCCAGTTATTTTGCATTTTACTGTTTCTCGCATCATCTCTCTCTCTCTCTCTCTCTCTCTCTCTCTGTCTTTATCAATATGTTGGTCTTATATATATATATATATATATATATATATATATATATATATATATATATATATATATATATATATATATATATATATATATATATATATATATATATATATGTTGGTCTTATTATCTCTCATCCTTTTATTGGCTCCCTTCAACCTCTGTTTCGTTGCCGCACTGTTGCACGTTTATCTCGTTTCTATCCCTGCTTCAATGGTCAGTGCTCCTCTGAACTGCCTGCTTGTATCCCTCCGCGACTACGGCGCGCAGCTGGCGCATAACACCAGTCTAATATCAAACTATCAATCCTTTTCTGTCCAACTCTCTAATGCTGAAGATAACCGTTGCTCCAAGTCCTTCATATTTCCAACAGGACAGCTCTGGAATTGTCACCTTCTGTCTGTATTTCCTACTGCCTATAATGTCCAGTCTTCCAAATGCAGTGTGTCCTGGCATCTCAAAATGAACGGATCTTGAATTTGGCTGTTATTACCCGTCTCCGCCCCAGAATGGCACGGGGACAGATATTGTTTTCACTCGGTTTGCCTGTCTTTTTGTTTGTTTGTTTCTTTGTTTGTCTGTCTGTCTGTTAACAACTTTACACGAAAACTACTTGTGCCATTTTGACTAAAATTGCAGGGATGATGGACTATGACATTCTGATAACCTGATTACATTTTGGGCCTAACTGGGCCAAGGCCCAGGCTGTACGTCCAAAATGTGTAAAAAGAAAAATCGTTTTTTCGCCGTGACTCCTTTCAAATTCGTCATCTCGACTTGAAACAAAAACCTAAAGCTGCATCTTTCAAATCAGCATCCTGTAATATGCCTCATTACATCAGGGGGGCTACCCCAGGTTAGCAGTAGGGGGGGGTCATTGTCAGGTGGGTAGGGCCTAAAATTTCAAATGGGCATGAAATCACCAATTTCCATCCGATTTACTCCAAATTTGATATGTAACATCTTCGACTGGTTATCCTCTTGTGTTTATATTTCAGCACTAAAATGACTGCCGGGGACGGGTTTGCTGTGTCTTGGCACAGCTTCTTGTTCATTTTGAAACACGCACACACTTACATTGCACAAGAACTACTAATTTACTTGCACTCGGAATCCAGACATTACTCACTGCTCCCCATATTTTCAACTCATAATCAGTCACACTGTAATTAAGCAGAAACGTACACTGAAAAGTGAAGCAAAAGCACACACACACACACACACACACACACACACACACACACACACACACACATGAACAGTGCACTCTCTCCACACTCATCTTCACATACGCGTTTTTCAAAAACGCACTCCAGTCCTTCGCATACCCACATCTACCTGCTAATAACACAGATATCTCGGTCTCAGTCTTCCTTCTGTCCTTCTCCCACAAATAACCACCACAGCCACCCAGGATCACAACCACACTAACATAACCCTAACAACAACCTGATCAGAGTGGAGAAAGCTGACACAGATCTGTGTTATGCAGTGAAGAGATGATGATGAGATGATGATCATGACGATGATGATAATTATGATGACGACGATGCTGTGTGATGAATTACGGATAGACTAAACAGAAGCCTCACGGCCAAAGTGGAAGAGTGTCCGGATCCGTGACAAAGATTCAGGTTTCAATTCCACGCTGCCTGCCACAGGTTTCTTTTGTTTCCATTATCTCAAAATCTGTTTTTTCTTTAAATTAAGAGCCCTAAAACGCTTTAAAAATAATTCGCCTTAACTATTGTTTTAGTAGCTTGATTACTATTCTTTTCGTTGTTGCTCCTACGAGTTAATTACTTAATAAATATATCATGCGCGTGCACACACACACACAGACACACACACACACAATTTCTTTTTCTCTCTAGGTACCTATAGCTATCTTTTTAGTCTTCTATGTGTCTGTCTGTCTATCTGTTTTAGTCATTCTGCCAATCGCCTATTAGTTCAGTTAGGCAGTACTTTTTCATCTCTGCATTTTAGTGGCAGTATGTCTGTTATTGTGAGGGTAATTTCCGTGGCACATACAATATGCACGTTCAAGAACAATATTAATGGCAAGGAGCACAGACCATGCACCTTGCGTGTGTAATCGCAGATCTCTAACTCGTTCCTTATTTTATACTGTTGGTAGCACACACACACACACACACACACACACACACACACACACACACACACACACACACACATGCACAGCTTACATACAAAGAAGGAAATAGTGAAGGTTTAAATATAATATACTAAAGAAAAAGGCAAATATAGGCTGCATATACAAAGCACACTTGCCATAGATTTGTTTTCCTTTCACATACACACAAAGCGTACGTACAAAGAAAGAAATCCTAGAGGTTGTAATGTACTGGGCTAAAGAATACAAACGTAATTATAAACGGCCGTGCTTAACGAAAGAACTTTTCTCTCTCCACATTATCTACAAATCTGAAAACATGGCCCTGGAGCAGTTCGGTTAAGCCTGTCAGTTTTTCGGCCTCGCTCATCATTCAGTGTCTTTACCCAGGATAAATGATATATCCACCCACAGGGACGGAGTATAATGGTCTACCTTATGACAGTATAAGTGGGAGAGGTATAGTGCTGGGCAAGAATCAGTCCAATATGCATATAAAAATCTCTCTCTCTCTCTCTCTCTCTCTCTCTCTCTCTCTCTCTCTCTCTCTCTCTCGAGAGAGAGAGAGAGAGAGAGAGAGAGAGAGAGAGAGAGAGAGAGAGAGAGAGATTGGTAATGCATTTCATCTGTTGCAGTTTTAGGTTAAATTTTTCATAATATTATTTGTACAATTCATAAAATGGGTTAGGGCTGCACCCCATACATAACTAGTAATTAACGGATCGCCTTTTGTCCCAAACAGTTTAACTTGGTGCACCTCTCTCCAAACAGTTTAACTTGGTGCACCTCTCTCCAAACAGTTTAACTTGGTGCACCTCTCTCCAAACAGTTTAACTTGGTGCACCTCTCTCTCTCTCTCTCTCTCTCTCTCTCTCTGTTATGGCATTGTGTCAAGATTTTACATCGAGGTAGCCAACATTATAATTTCACTGTTTATCTTGATGCCCATCCACCTACCTTTCCATCTATCGATCAGTGAATCAGTGTATATATATTGTGGCTGTATCTCCATCAATCCACCTATCTAATAACACCGCCCTCTGCAAAAGGCGAGCCAGACAAAAAATCTGCTGTAAGTGTTCGAGTGAGTTGTTAGCAAGAAGCTCTGCCACCACAAAAAACCTGTCTCCCTTATATATGATGCTAACCCATATTGTACATCCACGTTGTTATTGCCACCACCACCCCTCTGTGCCTGCCACCACAACACACTAGCCTCCCTCATATACGTTGCTAACCCATACTGTACATCCACATTGTTATTGCTACAACCACCCCTCTGTGCCTGCCACTATCCTGACACACTGATGTAATTTCCATGGCAGTGCAATATATTTATAGGTTTCTTCCTTTCAACAAGGTCTCTCCCAGCCTCTGGGCGGCCACTCAGCTATCTTAGTTGTCCTACGGTTCTTGCTTAAAATGGTATGTAGCCCATGTATCCACGTATTAAAGGAATGGATAACAGAAGCGTTCATCATGCATGATGAGGAAACTGTCTCGTGAATGAGGGACAGGGTAGTTTGTGAGTGGTGGGCTAGGTGGCCTATTTGCACCAAGGTACATTATAGATAAACTATATGGGATTGGATATTTTAACCAAGATACATGGTGCAGAAACTACAGGTTATGGGATTGGATATTTGCACCAAGATAGGTCGTGGACCAAGTATATGGGATTGGATTTTTGCAGCAAAATACATCCTGGACAAACTGTATATGACTGGATATTTGCAGCAAGATACGTTGTGGACAAGCTATATAGGATTGGATATTTGCAGCAAAAACTACTATGGGTAAACTTATATTGGGTTGGATATGTGAAATACATTTGATCCATTAAACAAGGCCTAATTATGCAAAGGTGTTAAGTAGGTAGGCTATAACTACGTTGTGGATGAAAAATTGAGGAACGTGTAAGGCAGTAAACTAATTATCTAGGTTACTTAGTGGCAGGAGAGAAAAAAGAAATCTTAATTGGTATGAAGATCAAATCACGATTCACAGTCAGAGGTCTGCCTCTCAGTCTTTTTTATCTGTCTACCTCTCTGTATCTGTCTTTCTGTTTATATCGTTCTTCATACGAGTATTTGTCTGCCTGTCAGCCATTCAGTCTATCGATCTGTCGATCTATCTACCTATCTATCAAATACATATTCATCAAATTTCTTCATAATTTCTTTTCATTAAACTACTTTTCTCATCAGCTAAATACCTATGTCTCTGAGTACGTATGCCTATCTCCTTATCCTCCCTTTTTCCATACATCTTCTATATATCTACCTATACCTCATTTTGCTGTCATTCCGTCATTTGTCTGTCTGTTTATCAGTGTATCTGTCTATCTACCTATTGACCTATCTATGTATCTATATCCTTCTGTCTGTGTGTCTGTCAACCAATATTTCAAGATAGTGTCCGACTGGTAGCAATTACAAAGCGGATATACAATATTAGTCAGCAGCGCATATGAGGGAGGCTGGTGCGTTGTGGTGGCAGGCACAGAGGGGTGGTGGTAGCAATAACAATGTGGACGTACAATATAGGTTAGCAGCGTATATGAGCGAGGCTGGTGTGTTGTGGTGGCAGGTACAGAGAGGTGGTGATAGCAAAAAGTCTGTGGATGTACAGTATGGATTAGCAACATATATGAGGGAGGCTGGTGTGTTGTAGTGGCAGGCACAGAGGGTGGTGGTGGTAGCAATTACTTTGTGGATGTACAATGTGGGTTAGTAGAGTATGTGATGAAGACCGGCGTGTTGTGGTGCCAGGGCTTCTTTCTCACTAACACTGCGTTTTTTCGCAGGAGATAGATTGCTAATTGAATCAATAGGCATTTAGGTAACAAGATTAGGAGGTGGATCGGTGGTCAGGAAAGTAGATAGGTAGACAGGAAGATAGATGGGTAAATAGATACAAAAATAGGTATGGATATAGTCTGAGAGCGATCTTTTTTGTTATGTAAAGTGGAAAAAATTTCTTTACCAGTGCCAGAGAGAGAGAGAGAGAGAGAGAGAGAGAGAGAGAGAGAGAGCATTATAAAAAATACAAAATGAAAACAGGAATAATACTATTATTACAAAGAACGACATAAAATATAAAAAAGAAACCGATGTAGCGATATTGGTTTCGATCCCGGGCCACATTCACCAGACCCAGTTATCTACCTGTGTTGGCTGTGGTGGTTTCTGTCTGTGTGTCGTTCTCTCCACGTGTTTTCATCTAACTCTTGATCAGTTCATATTTTTGCCTTTCTTTTGTCTATTTATTTGTATGCCTATCTAATCGCTTATTAATCGATCAGTATAATTTTTAATATTTTTTCCTCTCTTTCAATTATCCATGTATCTATCTGTCTATCTATCCGTGTCTCATGCTTCATCTCGGTTAGGTATCAGCTCCTCATCTTAACACTCAGGCATCTATGACTCACTCTCAGCTGAATAAAAGCGTCTGACATTAGCTGCAATTAATTACTAGAGTTTTTCCGGATCATTAGGGGTTAACGATAACAGTAATAACACTCCAAGACTTATATGACACTCTCACCTGAATAACATCGACTGAAATTACTTGTACTATAATACCAGAGTTATCCCCACGATGGGAGGGTTGAGCATCATCATCATCATCATCATCCTGCATCATTCCACTGCATGACACAGATCTGTGCCAGCTTTCTCTGTTCTGACCTATTTGTTGTTAGGATATGTTAATGTGGTTGTGTTCCTGGGTGGCTGTGGTGGTTATTTGTGGGAGAAGGAGAAGTCTGAGAACGAGGTATCTGTGCAACTGGAAAGCATATGTGAGTATGTGTAGGAGATAAGTTTTTGACCTGTGAGAGCGTGAAGGTGCGCGTTAAGGGAGTGTGTTTATGATTTGTGTGTGTGTGTGTGTGTGTGTGTGTATATGTGTGTGTGTGTGTGTGTGTGTGTGTGTGTGTGTGTGTGTGTGTAATTGCCTGCAGCAAGTGTGCTGGTTCGCTTTTCACTGCAGTTAATAATGCTTGTGAGTGTTTGTTGCTTGCAAGTTGAGTGGATGCGGCGAGAGTGTAATATACGGAATCCAAATGTAAATTATTGAGTATTTCGTGAGCATATGTGCGCGTCTTGAGAAATGAATGAAAACATGCTTGATCGGAGATGAGCTCAGTGCTTAGAACCTGACCTATTGCTAGTACACTTACTTTCACAAGAGAGAGAGAGAGAGAGAGAGAGAGAGAGAGAGAGAGAGAGAGAGAGAGAGATGGGTGCAATGTTTTATAAAATATATAAAAAAGAAACCATAGCCCAGTTATGCGTTGATCCCGAGCTGCACTAACTAGACCCAGTTATCTACCGGTGTTGGCTGTTGTAGTTTCTGTCTAACTGTTTATTTACTCATTTATTTACGCGTTATTTCGTTACCCTAGTATCTTTGTCCATCTTATTTTTGCGTCTGTGTATTCATCCCTCATTGACAAGATTGAAGTAAGAGTATGCAGTGTGAGACCTGATGGTGAGGAAGTTGAGAATATTGGTATATTTAATTACTTAGATATAATGATGAGTAAATATGGAAGTATAGAGGAAAAAATCCTCGAAAGTATACAACAGGGAATAAAAATCGCTTGGTCAGTGAATGCATTGATAAGGGATATTGATTTAAACATAAAAGTAATAAAGGCGACATTATATATACTGTGATCTCCTCTCTAAGGTACGGAAGCAAAGCCTGGACCCTGTTGTAAAGTCACAAGTGAAGAGTGAAGACAGTGGAAATGAGTTATTTTAGAGGAGCATGAGTATTTACATAGAGACAGTCGGAGATATGAAAAGGTAAACAGGCGTTATGGTTTTAATATGAGTGAGATTAACAGAGATAAAAGAAATACTCTGATATGGTCTGGCCATGTGGAGAAGATGGAGGAAGAGAACTGACTACAAAGGTGCATGTGAGTGAGGCGGGGCAAAAGGGGGATGAGGATAACCAAGGATGAGATGGATAGATTGAGTAGAGAGATATATGAGAGAGACAAGTGCTAGTTGGAGGAAGGACAGTTAAATGGGGGAGGAGAGGATGACATGCAGGAGAGATATTTGTGGTCATTCTTTTCGGGATTAAGGTGTCTGGCTATACAGAGATAAATAGATTGACTTGCAAACAACTGTTCTTAGATACGTAGATTGAACTGTACACAACTAAACATAGAAAGGCTTCCAAACAACTATAGATATATTTGCAAACGACTGATTCATAAAAATATCATTTACTTTATCCATCCTGTCGAGGCCCAGTGCACGCATTTATTTATTTATTTATTTTTTTCAGTGGTCATCGCGGGCGCGTATTATGTGTCGTGCCTTTCCATTCATGTCCTATGACTTACTGTCAGATGAATAAAATCGTTTGACATTGCCTGTAATAAAACACAAGAGCGTCACACCATTTCATAGATACTGGGTAAAGTACTAACACTCTCTGGCTCATTAACACAAACAGAATAACAGATTTCCTCACATCATGATGGGGTTCCTGATAACAGTATTAACAATCTCGGGCTCCATTAACTTCGTCTCTGCTGAAAAAAATCATCTGTCATTAGCTGGAATGGAATAGGCCAACAGACACTCGAGGTGTCTGTTCATATATCTATCTGGTTCATCTCACCAACGATATGTATTAATTTATCTATATTTGTGTGTCAGGTTAGTGGCTGGTACAGAAGGGTGGTGGTAGTAATAGCAATGTGGATGCACAATATGGGTTAGCAGCGCATATCAGGGAGGCTGGTGTGTTGTGGTGGCAAGGCTTCTTACTCACAATCCACAGGAACACTAACAGACAGCTTTTTGTCTCAGTCACTCTGTCCAGGAGGCGGTGTGAGTGCATAGGTGGATAGATGGAGATAAATTGATTATACTAATTGGTCAGTCGACTGATAGAATGGTAGGTAGGTACGGTAGATAGGCATCGAGGTAAACTGAGTGAAATTAGACATTTTCATACGTCTCTGAAAAAATATATCTGTTTAAATATCTGTTTACTGTATGGTCTGTCTATCTGTCTTACAGTCCATCTATCTTGATATCTAACTGTCGATCTACATGTCTATCTGTCAATTTATCTATCTATGTCTTTATTTTCCTGTCTATGTATCTGTCTATCTGTCTCTCTATGTCTTTCTTTCTTTCCTTATTTCTTTTTTCTTTTTCTTTTTCTTTCTTCCGTTCTTTCTTTCCATCTTTTTTCTTTATTTTCTTTTGCCTTCTTTCTAATTCACATTAGATGACTAAATGTTTTGTTATCAGCCTACAGGTTTTTTAAAGATCTATCTATATGTCTATCTCTATCAGTTTATATATCCACGTCTGTCAGACTGTCTTTCTTTTGCATTTTCTATCAGTCTAAATGTCTTTCTACTTGTAGTCTATCTATACAGTATGTCGTACAGACGATTGATCTATCTGTCTGTCTATCTACCTAGTAGTTTCTATCTCCCTGTCTGTCCTCGGTCTACAAAATCGTCTTGGAGTAACAAGAATGAAAATATACATCACGAGCCAGTTTCCCAACAGGTAGGTGTTGGCGAGCATCATCCACTTACATGATGTAGTGCTACCTACTTCTTGCATCACCTTCACAATCCTAGGTAGTAGGTGGTGGTGACGACCATCCACTCACATAATGTAGGGCTGCCTACTTCAATCTTAACTTTTACAATCCTAAGTCGTAGGTAGTGGCGACCATCATCCACTCACCTGATGTAGTGCTACCTACTTCTTCCTTCACCTTTTTCATTTTAGGTTGTAGGTGGTGGCAACCATCATCCGCTCACTGAGGTGTGGTGCTGCCTACTTCCTCTTTCATCTTTTTCATTCTCGGTGGTTGGTGGTGGCGGACATCATCCACCCACCTGATGTAGTTCTGAGTACTTCTTCCTTCGCCTTTATAATTCTTTTTCTGTCTCTCACGCTGTACTCGTATTTCTCGTATCCTTCTTGCCACTTTTTATTGCACTTCTTCCCACGTCAGGTGGCTCTACATTGTGTGACAAACTTAATGTGTTTAGGAAATCACTAACTCATAACAGCGACAAAAACTAAACGGAAAAATGTTAACACGAATAATCGTCACTAAGGAAGTGCAAATAGATATATTAAAATAATAATAATAATAATAAAGCAAAAGAAACCGGCATGGATGTGTGGGATCGAAACCATTATCTCTCAGCCATGGATCAAGATCCTCTTCCGATCTGCCCGTGAGGCTTCTGCTTAGTATGTTTGTAGTTCATCATCATCATCATCTTCTTCTTCTTCTTCATCGATACAATAAGAATCTACATAAACATCATAACCATCATCATCATCATCATCTTCATCATCGACATAATAATAATCGTTGTGATAATGGTTATAATCATCATCGACAAAAACATCATCATCATCACCATCATCATCCAATATCGTTCCTCTGCATGACAGATGTGCCAGTTTTCTCCACTCTGACCTGTTTGTTGTTAGGATATGTTAGTGTGCTTGTGTTCTTGGGTGACTGAGGTGGTTATTTGTGAAAGGAGGAGGAGAGGAAGTCTGAGAACGAAGTAACTGTGTTATTGGAAAGTAGAAATGAGTGGGCGTAGGATTAGAGTGAGTTTTTGAAGCGTGTGTGAAGGTGCGTGTGGAGGGAGTGTATTGTTTTGTGTGTGTGTGTGTGTGTGTGTGTGTGTGTGTGTGTGTGTGTGTGTGTGTGTGTGTCTATTTATCTACTAGTCAGTGGGTCTGGCCATCCCTCAGGCCACACCCAATGGCAGGCTTCATCCAGGGTGTGTGTGTGTGTGTGTGTGTGTGTGTGTGTGTGTGTGTGTGTATCTATCTATTTAGCTATTAGTCAGTGGGACTGGCCATCCCTCAGGCCACACCCAATGGCAGGCTTCATCCAGGGTGTGTGTGTGTGTGTGTGTGTGCGCGCGTGTGTGTGTGTGTGTGTGTGTGTGTGTGTGTATCTATCTATTTATCTATTAGTCAGTGGGATTGGCCATCCCTCAGGCCACACCCAATGGCAGGCTTCATCCAGGGTGTGTGTGTGTGTGTGTGTGTGTGTGTGTGTGTGTGTGTGTGTGTGTGTGTGTGTGTGTGTGTGTGTGTATCTATCTATTTATCTATTAGTCAGTGGGTCTGGCCATCCCTCAGGCCACACCCAATGGCAGGCTTCATCCAGGGTCGCCACAACAAATCGCCTTTAACTCTTTGCCTGCCAATTACCTACTTGCAGTTTATTTCCGCTGACGTCACACGATTTTACTATGATGAAGAGAGAAATATGGCCCACCAAAAATGTTAAAACTATCCCATTTATCGTTTTGCCCCAGGATATACAACTTCCTGTTTTATTACGGCTTACCACCCACCATTTTGTTACTCTCATGTACACGTCAATTATAGAGAACGTAAGACTTGCCGACACAGAAAAATATACGACTAGCCGACACAGAAACAAAATAAAACAGAAACCAAGTAACCAACAAAGGCTTGAAAAAAAAAAAAGAAAAAAAAAGAAACCTGCTCCACGAAATGGTTCGGTCCCGGGCCTCGCTCACCCGACCCAGTTATCTACCTGTGTTGGCTGTACAGGTTTCTGTCTATCAGTCTCTCTAACTACCTATCGATTTGTCTTTTCGTCTACTTATATGTTTTGCGAATGTACTGTTTTATGAACTTATGATTCTTTTTATCTGTATAACAAACGATGGATCAGCAACTATCGTTTTATTTTTCCATTTTTCCATTCCATTTCTTCAGTGTGTCTCTCCGTCTATCTGTTTGCCAGAGGTCATACTGACTGGGTACTATTTATTGTGTCTCATCATTCGGACTTCTATAACTCACTCTCACCTGAATAAATCGTCTGGTGTTTGATGAAACAGAACACTAGAGTTACACTGACCATAAGAGGGTTAATGGTGACAGTACTAAGACTCGAGCTGCTGTACCTTACTATCTCCTGATGGTGGTAGGTGCTGGCGACCACCATCCACTCATTTGATGTAGTGATGCCTACCTCCTGCCCCCCACCCCACACATGAAAAATAATGCCCGTTCCAACTTTGCTAGTCTCGGGTAAAAAGAGAAACCTTTGGCCATTTCAGGGTTCGATCCTGAGCCTCACTAACCAGATCCAATTATCTCCCTGTGTTGGCTGTGGTGGTTTCTGTCTATCTCCTTGGATAATAAGGTATTTTGTCTTTGTTTTTCTCAGCTAATGTGTTAATTCGTCTGTGTCTCTGTATTGGTTTACAGATCGTTTTAGCCAACCTTCCATCCATCCATCCATCCACCTTTTTTTTTGGTGTGTGTGTGTGTCCATCCTTCCAGCCACCAATACATCTATGTGTCTATCTCTCTGTGTATCTGTTTAAGTCTCAGAGTTAATCCCGTGTGGGTATTATTTCTCGCGTATTAATATCAGGCTCCCATGACTCACTGGCGTTAGTTGGAGGAGAGTACTAGAGTTGTGCCTACCATGAGAGGGTTAGCTGTGTTTGCATTAGTACTCAAGCTACTTTGACTCACTTCTGGATTATTAATATCGTCTAGCGTTATGTGGAATAGCATAGTAGAGTTGTGCCGGTTGTGAGAGGGTTAATGGTAACGGTATTAACACTGTGGTGGGTGCGTGGTGGAATATGGATGAAGGAGTGCGTGAACGGAGAAGACAGTATGGGATGTAAGACCCACTGATGGTGAAGTAATAAAGTTATTCAGTGGTAAAACAGAAGATAAAAGTAAAAGAAACCAGACACGTGGACGGGGGATGGAACCTGGTTCTGTGTCATACATTTGGTTTCCTTCCTTCTCAGCTGTGAGGGGTTCTCTTTACCTCTTCAGTCTAATGACCTGTTTTCATTCCATCGTTCTTGCTACCTCTTGGCCACTTTGTTCAGCGTGGGAGAGGCTCCTGTAGTGCAAGGGGTCATGGGCGACAGACCATATTACTTCAGTTCAAATATTTCGTCTTAAACCTGAATTAAGTCAGTAAGTGGCAAGAATGAAGTCGATATGTCATCAGACTGAAGGGTTAAAATCATGAGGAGAAGTTGATTAAAACAAATATTCATCTTCGTCAGTAGGATATTGTATTATATTTTATATTCTTGTAACCAACACACGATTGCATTCAGGATAAGGAAATCGATAGGTACTAAAGATGTTTGAATGCATCTCCTTTTACCCTCTCATGACCCTTGTAAATTATACCCAGTTGCTCGTCAGCGGAGAAGCTGCGGATTCTATACAATAAGCCAAGTTTCTTTGTAGAGATTTCAGCAAGTGATCTAGCATGAGAGGTCCAGTTGAGGGGATTGTTAAGTGAAACGCTGAGGATGTCAATACCTTTGGAGATAGGAATATTAGTTGCACTGAAGGTTATATAGGAATCAGGCAATATCTGTCTATTAGTAAATTGTATATATTTTGGTTTCCTGGCATTAAATGAGACAATCTCACTTTGTCCCCATTCAGTGATCTTAGATAAGTCTTGATTTGTGGAGATTAGTGTACTGAGTTGCGAGTTCGAGATAAATAAACATTTTGAATGGGTTTCGAAGTGTGAAGGAAGTAAGAAGTGTTGAGTCATCTGCATATGAGTGAATGGAATTATGGGTGATAGATAAGAAATGTATCTCTATATAGCTAGACGCTATAATCCCTTAAGGGGTGGCCGTTGGACTTTTAGTTGTTTTATGGGACGGGACACTAACCATTCGCCAACCCGTTTGTTGAGACGTAGTTAAACACGTATGGGTTGGTTATATGGTTACCGCTCAGCGCTGTTAATGGTTTCCTGGCTTACAGAAACAGAATAATAAAGGCGAAGAAGAAGTAGGCAGCACTACATCAGGTGAGTGGTTGATGGTCACCACCACCTGCCAAAATGGTAAGAAATCATTAATACAAATAAGAAATAGGTTTGGAGCCACGACTGATACTTGTAGCACTCCGGCATTAAACGAGTGGAAATTGGAATATACTGAACATCATCTACTTTTATCTTTCTGTCGCTGAGACAACGAAATCAGTGGAACAAAAGACCATAGGCCATAGTAAGCAAGTTTCGATTGCAGGATGCCACACTCTGTCAGAAACCTTACAAATATCAAGGGCTGCTGGATGGGTTTCTTCATGATGGTTGACTGACGGATGATATGAGTCAATAGATCGAGCATATTAACAATGGATCTTTCGTGGCTAAAACCATAATGTCTGTCACAAATAATCTGTTTGATTCAAGGTTTTTAACATTATGCCTATTAATTACAATATCAAATAATTTACCAAGAGAAGATATGATAGTTATTAGTCTATAATCAGAGGGGTCAGAGGAACTTACTTTCTTTGGGTTGGGTAGATATTGGTTTCTTTCCAAAAAGTAGGAAATGGAAAAGTACTGATGACTAGTCTGAATAATTTTGCTGCAGCAGAAAAAAGAGGTCATGGAGGACAGACCAGCTCCCTCTCTATCCCCTGAAAGGAGGATGGTGGACTGCAGCAGGAGGGCGAGTTCATCCTGCAGTCCACTGGGTTCAAGTTTCAGATGAACCTGGGACTACATCCACAACTACCCTCTCAGAACGGTGATGTCGCTTTCATTTCATGCTTCCTTCCCTCACACGATTTTATTCAGCTACGTGAAAACCCCTCGTAGTAAAGGAGGTTACTGGTAATATTAAAGTTACTGTGTGTGTGTGTGTGTGTGTGTGTGTGTGAGAGAGAGAGAGAGAGAGAGAGAGAGAGAGAGAGAGAGAGAGAGAGAGAGAGAGAGAGAGCCGAAGTATAAAGAAGCAGAGCGTGAGTGTGGATTGGATCCCAGGTGCTCAGTTGTCTGACCCAGTTACTCACTACTGTTGGCTGTTGTTGCTTCTGTTTATCTACCACTGCTGGCTGTTGTTGCTGCTGTATATCTACCACTGTCAGCTGTCCTCGCGTCGGTTTATCTACCACGGTTGGCTGTTCTCGCTGCTGTTTATCTGTCTCAATAATTATGTATAATAAATCTGGAACTTTATAACTGTCTGCCTGCCTTGTAATTTATCTGTTTTTACCAAATACCTGCCCTTTAATTCGTATGTATGGATGTATGTATGTATACATACATATATTTGTAACATACATACATACATACATACATTCATATGTTATGAATGTATGTATGTATGTATATACGTATGTTACAAATATATGTATATATGTATGTATGTGTTTCTCTCCATTGATCATGATCGACCTTTACATGTCTCATTTCCATCTGTTTATCTACTTATGAACTTGTATATATATCTATCAGTCCACCTATCTACCTGCCTATCTATCTATGAATCTCTTTATATGTCGATTTATCTATTGACTCTGATCGGCATTAATAAATCTGCCCTTTTTTCATCAGTCTGTCTACCTTTAAGTACATGTGTATAAAGCATCTCTATCTATATTGTATCTATCTCTGTCTACCAATATACTTATCAGTATTGGTGTATATATTGTTTACTATCAGTCCATCTGTCTATGTGCATCTACCTATATATCAGTATTTGTGTTTTTCTCTCTTTCATTGCATATTTCTTTCTATCTTTTTTTTTATGCGAGGAAGAAAGAACCAAAGGCTGATCCCGCATGAACGCTCCTTCCAAGAAAAAAACAAAAATAATACAAAGGAGAGCCAAATTCAAGATCCATTAATTTCGAGATGCCTGGACACAGTGCGTTTGAAAGACTGGAGATCATAGGAAGTAGGAAATACAGAGGGAGACAGTTCCAGAGCTGACCTGTTGCATAAATTAAAGAGTGGGAGTAACGGTTAACTCTTGCATTAGAGAGAAGGACAGAAAAGGGATGAGAGTTTGTCGATAGACGGGTGCTACGCATCCGTCGTAGAGGTGGAGGGATGCAAGTAGACAGTTCAGAGGAGCAGTGACCATTGAAGTTGCGATAGGAAAAAGATAATGAGGCAACAGTGTGGCGAAGAGACAGAGTTGATGTGGCGAATAGCTTTTGACTCCACCCTATTGAGAAGAGCTGTATGTGAGGAGCCTCCCCACACTTGAGAGTCGTACTCTAAACAGGGGCAAATAACACCCGTGTATAAAGTCAACAACTGTGAAGGGGTAAAAGGCACGGAGTCAGCTTAGCACACCTAATCTCTTGGAAGCAGGTTTTACAAGAGATGCAATATGATCTTTCCAAGTTAAGTCCCGTGTCAATGAAAACCCAAGCATGTTCAAGGATGATGCAGGATTGAGCTGGATATTATTAAACATTAGAGGGTACTCCTGTGAAAGATTTTGACGGGTTGATAGGTGTAAAAACTGAGTCTTTGATGCATTAAATACAAGATTATTTTTACCCCAGTCAGATATACGAGCCAAGCCAAACATTAGGTGTGCCATAGCCTCATCCCTTGTTTGTTGAAGTAACTGCTGAGACGGACGTTGCGGGAACCGAGTGGAAAGGTGAAGGGTGGAATCATCAGCGTATGAATGGATAGGATTAGATGTACAACTTAGATCATTGATAAATAAAAGAAAGAGAGTTGGTGATAGGACAGAGCCATGAGGAACACCACTGTTGATAGATCTAGGAGAAGAACGTTGGCCGTCTCCAACAGCAGCTATAGAACGACTAGAAAGGAAGCTAGAGGTGAAGGTACAGGTAGAAGGATAGAAACCGTAGGAGGACAGTTTGGAAATTAAAGACTTATTCCAGACTCGATCGAAAGCCTTTGAGATGTCAAGTGCAATGGCAAAGCTTTCGCCAAAGTTCCGAAAGGAGGATGACCAGGAGTCTGAAAGGTAGGTGAGAAGATCACCACTGAAGCGTCCCTGACGGAACCCATACTGACGATCAGAAAGAAGGTTGTGATAGGAAAGATGCTTTTAAATTTTTCTATTAAGAATCGACTCGAAAACTTTTGAAACACAGGATGTTAAAGCAATTGGACGATAGTTAGAGGGTTGGGAAGTGTCACCCTTCTTTGGGACTGGCTGAATGAGAGCAAACCTCCAGCAAGAAGGAAAGGTACAAGTTGAAAGACAAAGGCGAAAGCGTTTACCTAGGCAGGCTGTAAGCACAGAAGCACAGTTCTTGAGGACAACAGGAGGGACTCCATCAGGCCCATATGCCTTGTTAGTATTGAGGCCAGTGATGGCAGAAAATACATCAGCTGAAGAAATTTTAATGTCAGTCATGAGGTAGTCAGACCGTGGAAGTGATGGAGGAACAGCACTGGAATCGTCTAAGGTGGAATTGGAGGAGAAAGTCTGAGCAAACAGATCTGCTTTATCAGTAGAAGAAATAGCTACAGAGCCATCAGAATAGAAATGAGGAGGGAAGGATGATGAGGTACAGTTGTTAGAAAGGTTTTTGGCAAAGTGCCAGAAGGAGCGGCAAGAATTCAAGTTGGAGAGTTGAGAGCATTTAGTACGGGTGAAATTATTTTTAGTGGAGCGAAGAACAGATATAGCATGATTCCAGGCAGAAACATTAAAAAGATGTGATTCAGGGGTGGGTTGGCTCCGATACCTATTATAGGCCCTCTCCTTATTGCAGATAGCATTAGAACAAGCATGCTTAAACCAAGGCTTTCTTGCATTAGTCAATGGATATGAGAAAGGAATGTATGCTTCCATGTCCAAGAGAATAACCTCCTTAATGTGCATGGCACACTCAGATGACTCCCGGCCATGGAAGCGATAATCATTCCAGCGAAAATCAAAGAAGTACTGTCTGAGGGCCTCTCAAACCTCAGCTTCAAAGTGCCACAGATGACGTCTCTTTGGAGGGTCCACAGGCTGTACTGGAGTGATAGGACAGGTTAAGGTAACAAGTTTATGATTGGAGGAGCCCAACGGAGAGAAAAGATTAGCAGTGTAAGCAGAAGGATTAGTTGTAAGGAAGAGGTCAAGTATGTTGGAGCTCTCTCCAAGGCAGTCTGGGATACGGGTACGGTGCTGTACAAGCTGCTTTAGGTCATTAAGGATAGAAAAGGTGTAGGCTTGTTCACCAGGTGGATCAATGAAAGGAGAGGAGAGCCAAAGGTGGTGGTGAACATTGAAATCTCCTAGAATGAAGATTTCAGAGAACGGAGAAATGGATAGAAAGTGTTCCATGATAGAAGGAAGATAGTCGAAGAATTTTTGATAGTCAGTAGAATTAGGAGATATGTAAACAGTGCAGATATATTTAGTCTGAGAATGACAGGAAAGCCGAAGCCAGAGAGTAGAGAATTCAGATGAATCAAGTTCAGGAACACGAGAATAAGATAGATCGTTGCATACATATACGCAACATCCACCTTTGGCTTTGAAATGAGTATAGAGAAAGTAGGAGGATACAGAAAAGGGTTTGCTGTCAGTTGCCTTAGACAGCTGAGTCTCAGTAAAGAAGAGAAGGTGAGGTGTCTGTCTACGCTATCCAGGTATTTTCATTTATCTGAATATTATTAGTATTTGTCTCTATCTATCTATGCATCTATCTGTATCTACCTATCTATAGTACATATTACTATCTGTGTGTATGTCTCTGTCAATGCATCTATCTGTGTCTATCTACATATCAGTATTTGTGGACCGTATGTCTCTATGCATCTATCTGTGTCTGTCTATCTACATATCTATCACTGTGTCTATATCGTATCCAGGGTCACCACAACACTGTTGGATGCTTACGTGTAGTCTTGTTAAACTGCTATGAATCATTAACTCTTTCATGATAAGGGTAACTTTAGTAATATATTCCAGCTGACGACAGACGGTTTTATTTAGCTGAGAGTGAGTCATAGGAGCCTGAAAATGTTACTTCTATGAACATTAACTCTGTGGTCATGCTCAGGATAAATCTGGCATTTTATTCAAGCTGAAGCCAGACGAATTTATTATGCTGATAATGAGTCATAGCAGCCAGAGAGAGAGAGAGAGAGAGAGAGAACAAAAAATACTTTTAACAAGATAGCAAATCAGACACTGAACCTAGTATGCTTTACGTATAAAAGAATCCTTCTACACCTTCATGGTGTCGACCCCAGGCCGTGACTATCCAGACCCGGTTATCTACCAGTGTTGGTCCGTGTGGCTTCTGTCCCTCACATGTAACCATAATGTATTTGTCTTCCTGTCTATATATGAATTCAAATCATTGCGTGTAGTTACTCCTGAAACTTTCAAACATCTTCCTAAAAATGAAATTGACCTTATACTCAATTATCATCACCATCATCATTATCAGTTTCATCATCACTGTCTTCATGGTAGTCAACATCATTATCATCATAGTCATCGTCGGTATCCATCATCATCATCTTTGTAGTCATCGTCGTTGTAGCCACTGCCATCATCATCATCATCCGGACCATACTTGCCGCTGATAAATGGCATGAATTAACAGCAGTAGCAAATGTAATAATTAGCGAGTAGATAAGATAAAGAGGAGTAAATATGAATGAGGGAGATAAGGTTGTGTGTGAGATGAGTATTTTTGTGTTGTTGTTGGTGGGGCGAGAGGATTATATTGGGCAGAGGAGGGCAGCCTAGTAGTGAAGGATGTTAAGGAAGGCTGCAGCAAACCCGTCTACTTCACAAAAGCCCCAGTCACACTGCAGGCACGACTTGTCACAAACCTGAAAATCGGGAAACCAGTCCCTGACCACGGAGGTCTCCGAGCAGTCATACCACCAAGCAGCTACCGGTGGTCGTCCAGTGTCCATCCAGCGTCTGTCCAGTGGGTGGCGGAATGGCGACATGGCCAGGTACACACAGCTCAAGACACCGATGGGTGGCCGGCCGGTCATCAACAGGTCACCAACAAACTATGGCTGGTCTGCATCCTGTCGCAGTTTAGACCACATCATGTAGTGACCAGCCTGCGGCTGGTCACCGTTCAGCTGACCACCAGTAGCCCACCGGTCGCCGTCCAGTGGAAGGCCATCGTAAACTCCACCCATGGCAGCTTGCTGGGTTTCCTATTGCCAGGGGTTTCATCGTTCACTCCTTCGTTGCTGTCGTGATGTTGGGAGCCAATGGGTACATCCTCTTCCTCCTCCGTTTCCTCGGACTCAGGGAGACCAGGGTCGTCAACAGCAGCCTCCTCCTCCTGCTGGTGCTGCAGCTGCTCCCTGGGCCTCTTCATTGTGACTGCTGCTGCTGCTGCTCCCTGGGCCTCTTCATTGTGACTGCTGCTGCTGCTGCTGCTCCCTGGGCCTCTTCATTGTGACTGCTGCTGCTGCTGCTCCCTGGGCCTCTTCATGGTGACTGCTGCTGCTGCTGCTCCCTGGGCCTCTTCATTGTGACTGCTGCTGCTGCTGCTCCCTGGGCCTCTTCATTGTGACTGCTGCTGCTGCTGCTCCCTGGGCCTCTTCATTGTGACTGCTGCTGCTGCTGCTCCCTGGGCCTTTTATACTGGTCGTGGGGCACTGGCGGCCTATCACTGCCAAGCAGTGGCAGGCTGGACTCCACTCAGCCGCCGACAGCAGCCAATGGGACGCGGTCTAGACCGTCACTAGACCGACACTGGCCACAGATTGGGCGGCAGCTGGTCTCGGTGCAGCCCACCATTTGTTGCTCGACCAATTGCCGGCTAGACGGCGGCCGGACTTCAACCACCACCCAGGACAGGAGGCTTGGGGACGGCAACTGCCGCAGTCAAGTCGTTGCCTTGACGTAGTGTGGACAGCCATCGCACAGAGCAGGCGGAAGACCGGCCTCCATCTGGATGGCAACCACAGCTTAAAAATCAGGTGTCGCTGACCAGTCGCAGTCCGTAAGCCGGCCAGACACAGTCCAGCCTCCCACTGGGCAGCTTCCGTGCCATGACATCGGTTGTCGCAGGGAGGTTTATCGTGCCGCACGAAAAACCTCGCGATGATTTTTTGATTGCCATGGTGGCCTGCGGCTAGATTGAGACATATGAAGACTGGTGGTAAACCTCAGCAAAACCACCCACGACTTGCAGGTCATGGGTGGTTTGCGATAAGTCGTACCTGCAGTGTGACTGGAGCCAAGGTCTCTCCTGAGCTGAGTAAAATACTGTGTGGAGAGCAAAAATACAGTGAAGAAGACCTCACCGTACTGAAGGGGTTATGGACACAGTAGGCTACATGGCATGAGGATTGGGAGAGAGAAAGAGAGAGAGAGAGAGAGAGAGAGAGAGAGAGAGAGAGAGAGAGAGACGGAGGAGGGGGTTTATAGTGCAAAAAAAGCCAAGGGACACTGAGAAATGAAATAAAAAGAAACCGTCTGCAGCTACTGTTTCAGTCAAGGGCCTCACTAACGAGACCCAGTTATATTCCTGTGTAGGCTGTTGCAGTTTCAGTCTGACATTATTTGCATACCTATCTATCTGTCTGTCTAACAGTCAAAGATGTCTACACCAGTACTAGATTCAGAAGTAATATCTTGTGCTCTTTCTAAAAGTAAAATATTCTACTTTATCCAAAAGTAAGGTTTTGAACTCTGTCCAAAAATGAAGACTTGTACTCCATCCCAAAGTAAAGTCTTGTACTCTGTCCAAAAGTTAAGTCTTTGTTCACTTGTATCAACTATCAACCGCTCATGGCAAACACCACTTCAGTATCTTAATCCAGGTAACGACAGACGATTTTATGTACACTCGTCAGCACTTCCGCGTGTTACAGGGGCTCGCACGTTTTAGATGTGGCACCACTGTGCATCTTTACCTCGAAACAGTCAACGTGTGTGAGATGGAGTAA
The DNA here is from genome assembly GCF_032717465.1 of Coenobita brevimanus. NCBI lineage: Eukaryota > Metazoa > Arthropoda > Malacostraca > Decapoda > Coenobitidae > Coenobita > Coenobita brevimanus. Next base: position 37,993,429 of record NC_136959.1, on the reverse strand, counting down.
CCTCGATATAGTGGCGCATGAAGTGATCTTTGTAGCTTAATGCTTCGAATCAGAAATTATTAGTTCAGCCCGATTTTTGTTTAATCTCAATGCTCTATGATATAAAGTATACTAAATCTTTGCCATTATATAACGCGTTTGAACTCCGCAGTTTTATGATGACGTGTCGTTCATATCATATCACTTCACATGGATCCCTGTATCTGGGGTCAGAGAAAGGGGGGAGCTGTAAGTCTTTCACATAACACGCTCAGATGAGACCACATCTGCTTCAGTACTCGCAGTAGGAAACGCAGGAACAGAGAACAACCATGATAATATCGGTAACGCATTGGAGGAGGTTCGAAATTGGTCTCGTTTGACCTGCAGGCTATTGCAGTTGCCAATCATGACTGAAGGGACGAGTTTTCTTCACATCCCCGTGAAGCTAGTATATTCATTCTAGCCAGCATCGCATCATGAACAGACAGCAGAACCTCATTGCTCAACGCGGGAGTATCATCGGCCTATGGGACGCCGGCCACAGTGTTCGGGATATCGCCCGCCTCCGTGGACTTTCCCTTACTACAGTAGCGAAATGGATCAGAAGATGGAATGAATCTGGAGACCTGAGGGACGCGGGTAATTTCGCCTATGAATGTCTATAAGTGCTTATTTTAATTTATTAACTGAATACCATTAACAGCTACGTATTAACATTATATAATACGATTAAAATAATGTGTTCATGTAAGGCATTTTATCTCGCCTTGTTTCATATTGATTTAAGAAATCCATGAAGTAATGGATCGGTGCCTGCATGAAGTCCAACTAACCTATCCATCCTCTGTGGGAAAGTATGAAATTTATTATGATAAGCTATCCATTGTGATGACCTCTAACGTACTGGAACTTCACATAACTGCATTTTCTATTCAGTACTGATCCCAGTCACATTATAGGATTTAGGTCCTGTCTGTTTCATTCAAGCAGACTGGTTTATGATTCAGACTTGCAGTAAATAAGTATGCCGTTGCTAAGAAGTGGTATTCCTAATAGTAGTCTTTTTGTTTTTTGTGGGAAAAATGTCTTTCTGGTGGAAGCTGCATACGAAGCATATCGTTTTTATGATCACTGAGAGGAGGCCCCGTTCCCGAGTAACAACTGGTGAACAAGACGCGAGTATTAGACAGGCAGCAGAAGAAGCCCCACTGACAACTGCAGTGGCCATTCGGGAGCAGTTGCACCTACAGGTGTCTGTAGATACCATGCGGAGACGTCTGCATGAGGCAGGGCTTCATCACAGAATTCCTGCCTGGAAGGAAACCTTCACTGGCCAACATTGCGCTGGTCGACTAGCGTTTGCTGAAGCAAATGTAGACAAAGACCTTGATTATTGGCAAGGGTTGTTTTCTCCGATGAGAAAACTTTTTGTTCCCATATTCATGGACGTCGCCATGTGTGGAGACGAAACAACACAAGGTAATGTTTTACCAGCGCTAGATATCCTTGCAGATAGACCCACTTCCAGTGCTATTTGGGCAATGGTAGATGTTACTTTTATGAAATATATGGCTGAAATGTTGTAGTGCTCTCACCTTTTCGATTTGCCACTCATTTGAGATGAGAGAGAGAGAGAGAGAGAGAGGGGGGGGGGTCCGACCTGGCGCTGATACACGGTGGCATGAAGACATCGGGAAATAGTATTAATATTATAGATGGTGTAGTGCCCTTTGGGGTAAGCAAAATAGGCAAATCACCCAAATCTAGCTGGTGTATATTTATGTAGGAATTCATTGTTACGTTTCTGTTCTGATTTGTACGTTTGAATCCCATCCTTATTTTAGGTCATTATCAGTATGTTTGCATGCTTCTCTGTTGTTAAACACTGATTACACTTTATGATGTATAATTACACAAACGTATTATGTCACCTAGTGAAACATGGTCTACTATAATTTGTAAGTTATTCTTGACGTTTCACAGGACTTGCATCCTTTCTGGCCCTATGTTTGGGTTCCTAGTTCTCGAACATCCCTTTGTCTGTATATATTAATAGTAATAATATTGAAGATAATAATAATAATAATAATAATAATAAGGAACGGACAAAGGACATTCTGAGAGTAGGAACGTGGAATGTGAGGGGAGTGAATGATGAAGTGAAAGAGAGAGAGATTGTCCAGGTGCTTGAGGATGCAAAAGTGGATATATGTGGATTGACTGAAACTAAATGGAAAGGTGAAAGGATGAGAGAATGGGAATACGGTGTAGGTATATGTGCGGGAGTCAGTGAGAATGAGAGGGCAAGAGAGGGAGTATGTCTGATGATAAGCAAGAAGTGGAAGGAGAATATAAGAGAGTATGGAACAGTGGGTGCAAGGATTGTATGGGTGAGGATGAAAGTAGGTATACAAGCATGGGCGATTGTATGTGTGTATGCTCCAACAGAGGATCGAGTGGCAAGAGTGAAAGATGAGTTTTGGGCGAGAGTAGAAGCATGTATGGACAAGTTTGAGAGGAGCGAGAGAGTGCTGTTGATTGGAGACATGAATGGCAAAGTCAGGAATGTACGAGTGGATGGAGTGGTTGGTCAATGGGGTGTGCCAGCGGAAGTAGATGGGAATGGTAGTGCTTTGGTGGACATCTGTGCTGGTAAGGGGTTGGGTATAGCCAACACCTACTTTCGTCATAAGATGATCCACCGGTATACATGGAGAGTAATGAGGAGGATGGATGGTGAACTTGTTGAACGAAAGGCAATGATAGACTACGTGTGTGTGTGGATGAGCGAATGAGAAGACAAGTGTTGGATGCAAGGGTGTGGAGAGGGTGAGGGAATGGAGTCTCGGACCATCACTTAGTGATGGCCAAGGTAGAGCTGCAAAGAAAGTGGTTGAGGAGGCGAAGGGGAAGACAGGAGGAAGCAGCTCCTGTGAGAAGAATGGAGAAATTGCAAGATAGTGAGAAGAGGACAGAGTATAAGAGCATAGTGGAAATAAGATTGGGAAGGTATGAGCTAGAGCAGATGGAAGGGGTGGAAGACGTATGTAAGATATTCACGGAAGAGATAAGCGCAGCGTGTGAGGCGGTTTGTGGAGTGAGGAGGAGATGCAAGGGTGTGCAAGGGACAGCATGGTGGAATGATGAGGTGAAACGAGCTGTGGAACAAAAGAAGAAGGCATATGGTGAATGGTTGGCGAGTAGAGGTAGGGGAGAAGATGAGAGAGAGAAGAGAGAGGTATATGTGAGCAGGAGAAGGGAGGTTAAGAGACTGGTGAAGGAGAGTAAGAAGAAAGTGGATGAAGAGTTTGGGAGGAATCTGAGTGTGAAATGGAGGGAGAGTAAGAAATTGTTTTGGAAGGAGGTAAAGAAAGTAAGGCAGTGTGAAAGGGGAAATAGTAGGGGAGTGAAAGATAGGAATAATAGATTGTTGGTGGAGAAGAGAGAGAAATTGAGGAGATGGAAGGAGCACTTTGAGGATTTGTTGAATGTAGAGAGTGAGAGCAGTGTGAGTATAAGTGGTTGGGGAATGGCTGGGAGAAGAAGAGATGAGAGGAGGGAGGAAGAGATCAGTAGGTCGTAAGTAGTGGAAGCGATGAAGAAGATTAAGCTGGGAAAGGCCCCAGGAATTGATGGAGTGTGTGGTGAAATGCTTAGGTATGGGGGTGAGATTGTTGTGGAGTGGATATGGAAGTTGTGTAGATTGGCTTGGGAAGAGGGAAGGGTTCCAGAGGACTGGAAATCAGGTATAATTGTTCCTCTGTACAAAGGAAAAGGGGAGAGAGAAGTATGTGGTAACCATAGGGGTATTTGCCTTCGTAGTGTGACTGGTAAAATATATGGTAGAATACTCATTGATAGGGTTAGGCATATGACAGAGGAGCTAGTTGGAGAAGAACAAGGGGGATTTAGGAAGGGAAAAGGGTGTGTAGATCAGATATTTGTTTTAAGATGTTTAGTGGAGAAGTATCTAGAGAAGGGAAGGAAAGTGTACGCTGCCTTCATGGACTTGGAGAAAGCTTATGACAGAATAGATAGGAAAGGTATGTGGAAGGTATTAAGAATATATGGAGTGGAGGGGAAATTGTTGAGTGCTGTGAAGAGTATGTACGAGGGAGCTAGGGCTACGGTGCGAGTGGATGGTGAGCTGAGTGAGTTCTTTGATCTCAATGTGGGACTGAAACAGGGGTGTGTAATGTCTCCATGGCTGTTTAATATATATATGGATGGGGTCGTAAAGGAGGTACAAGGTAGGACAGTGGATGTGGGGGTGGCCCTAATGAATGAGGGTGAGATTTGGAAGCTTCCGGTGTTGCTGTTTGCTGATGATACAGTATTGTTGAGTGAAGATGAATGGGAGTTGCAAGGTTTGGTGAATGAATTTGGGACAGTGTGTAGGAGGAGGAAGCTGAAAGTTAATGTAAACAAAAGTAAAGTTATGGTGTTTGAGAGGAATGAAGTCACAGAGTGTGCAGTGAGGTTGGATGGTGAGGATATGGAGAATGTGAGTGCATTCAAGTACTTGGGTTGTGTGATGAGTAAGGATGGAACTTTGGGGGATGAAGTACGTGAAAGGGTACAGCAGGGAAGGAAGGTTGTTGGCACACTGAAAGCAGTGATGAGAAATAGGGAGGTGAGTATGGAAGTTAAGAAGTCACTGCATGATGGTATTGTGATCCCTACCCTGACGTATGGAAGCGAGGCGTGGACCTTGCAAGAGGGGAACAAGTCAAGAGTGAGAGCAGTGGAAATGAGTTACTTGAGAGGAGCATGTGGAGTGACATGGAGGGACAGGTTGACGAATGAAGAAGTGGAGGAACGTTGTGGGTTAGATGTGGATGTGGTTGAAAAGATTAGGAGAAATACACTGAGGTGGTTTGGACATGTGGAGAGGATGGAGAATGAAAGACTGACTAAGAGGGTGTATGTAGGTGGGGTGGAGGGAGGGAGAGGGAGGGGTAGACCGAGGATGAGGTGGAGGGATGGAGTTGAGAGGTATATGAGGGAGGGGGGGGTGAGTTGGGGGGAGGGGAGTCAAATGGTGGGTGACAGAGTGACTTGGAGGAGTTTTGTCTGCGGCCACCCTTTGCGGGATTAGGGCGTCGGGCTATAGATATAGATAATAATAATATTAATAATAATAATAATAATAATAATAATGATAATAATAATAATAAATAATAATTAATAATTAATAATAATAATCCGTCGTATATTATTATCCGTATTCAGATATGACAGTCACAACATTTCCGAAGAGGCACGGAGCGGACACGTCAGCTGCAATGTGTGGGGCTTCATGTCAATCCACTGAGTTGGTGACATAATAAGAATTGAAGGAAGGTTTACGGCGAAGTACATCGATATTCTGCAAAACTTCCTTCCTTCCCGCCGAAGTAGGAATTTTCCATTTCCACCCGGCCCAATAGTTTTTGCGCAAGATCGTTGCCCGATTCATACAGCCAGGGTCGTGAGGGAATGGTTCAACCAGCAGGAATATTTGGAGCTTCTGGAGTTGCCTAGCAAGGGATGCGATTGCAATCCCATTGAACATCTTTGGGCCAACATGGTTAGCTGCTGGGAGCCCGGCAGAGAGCGAACTCCGGAGCAGCTGATGCAACACACGAGGGAGCAGTGGGAGGTTTTCCGTGGCAAGTCAGAGCTCATTCGCAGCCTCGTTACCAGCATGCCTGACCGATTAAGGGAGGTGATTGAAAAGGAGGGAGAGTTGACACATTACTGAGTGTATACACATCACTCATAGTATATCGGGGAAACTGTAGGTCCAGTATTCTTCTATTTAATATTCTGGCAATGGATTGTCTTATGCTTCCTAAATGAGAAATCTAATGTAGTTAGTTACAATATATGAAGAATTTAGTCTTCATGCGTTATAACTGTTTGCCTTTGTTACAAATGGTTCAAGGTAATTTAACCGAGAAAAGGTTTGTGTAGGGCGTTACCTTTCATTAGAAAGTTAAAATATATCCCGTATGGTAGTGATGTTAATATTATTACTTACCCAGATATTACAAGGTTGTTATACGGCAAACCATGGGTAAATCAATATAGTCATAATTAAAACCATGATCAGCATGGTTGCCATCCACAGGTCTGTCTCATCAGTATCCATTCATTTATTAATTTCATGGGTATCGCTTTCCGGGTATAACTTACACAAATCAGGATGTTAATAGCTCGATAGATAGATAGATCTAGGTAGATATTGTATTGACCACAGCAATATTCACTTTACATAAGATAATTAAACATTAAATATGACAGGTTTCTCATTTCTATCCAATCCGTTACCGATATTATGAACGTTGTTCTCTGTTCCTGCGTTTCCTACTGCGAGTACTGAAGCAGATCTGGTCTCATCTGAGCGTGTTATGTGAAAGACTTACAGCTCCCCCCTTTCTCTGACCCCAGATACAGGGATCCATGTGAAGTGATATGATATGAACGACACGTCATCACAAAACTGCGGAGTTCAAACGCGTTATATAATGGCAAAGATTTAGTATACGTTATATCATAGAGCATTGAGATTAAACAAAAATCGGGCTGAACTAATAATTTCTGATTTGAAGCATTAAGCTACAAAGATCACTTCATGCGCCACTATATCGAGGTTACTCCATCTCACACACGTTGACTATTTCGAGGTAAAGATGCACAGTGGTGCCACATCTCCTAAAACGTGCGAGCCCCTGTAACACGCGGAAGTGCTGACGAGTGTACCTGAGAGTATATGATAGTCTGTGAACGTCACTACTGTCACAGTTAACTCTCTCATCAACAGGATTGCTCTAGTCTTATAATTATCATTGCCTGTGAGCGTTACTGCTATCACAGTTAACTCTATTGTCAAAAGGGTAAATCTAGTCTTATATCATAGTCTGTGAGCGTCACTTCTATCACAGTTAACTCTCTCATCAACATGATAACTCTAGTCATATAATAGTCTCTGAGCTATACTACTGACACAGTTAACTCTTTTACCAAAAGGATAACACTAGTCTTATATTCCGGCTTACGCCAGACTATTTTATACCGCTGAGAGTAACCCATAAGAAGCTGAGGGTGTTAATAAGAAATCAAGTCACTGATCCAGTAACTCAGTATAAGGTATAAACTGTTGTAATAAAGAAAACACAACAGTATTCCGGAATAGGGCTCGATATCTGGTTCTCACTGATGACTGCGGTTCCTGTGGCCTTCATTTACGGTGAGGTATTTGTAATTTTATTGCTGCTAGTACAAGAGTATTTTATTGCAGGATTTAATTGTAAGGTAATAGTGAAGCAGTTACTCTCAGGTTAATAAAATGGTGAGGCGTTAGCTGGAACAGAATAGTAGATTTGGCTGTAGCGTTAGCCTGGTTGTGCATATGTGTCGATGGCCAGTGACTTGCTTGCTGTTGTGATTCATAACTGAGAGAGAGAGAGAGAGAGAGAGAGAGAGAGAGAGAGAGAGAATTTTGGTGAAAAAAAAAAAAAAAAGCCAAGGGACACTGGAATGAAATAAAAAGAAACCATCAGCAGCTGCAGGTTCAAACTCGGGCCTCACTAACCAGACCCAGTTATATACCTGTGTTGGCTGTTTCGGTTTCTGTCTGACAGCTCGCTTACTTATGTATTAATGTGTCTTTTCGTTAGGTCACATACTTTGATTACCTGCCCTCTGTTGGTGCATCTGCATATTAATCTCTCCATGAAAAGAATGAATTAACATGATGCAGAGTGATACTGAATGGTGAGGAAATGAATAATGTGAGTACATTCAATTATTTAGGTATACTGATGAGTAAGTATGGAAGTTCAGAGAATAAATTGCTTGAAAATGTTCACCAGGGAAGAAAGGTTGTTATTTCACTGAAAGCAGTGATAAGGAATTGTGATTTGAGCATGGAAGTAAAAATGCCGATGTATGACAGTACTGTGATCCAAACTAAAGTGTACGGATGATGCAAAGATTGGACACTATTGGAAGGACACAAGTCAAGAGTGAAGGCTGTGGAAATAAGATATCTGAAATGAGCATGTGCATTTTCAGAGAATGGCAGAGGAATTTGGAGGTAAAAGAGTGTTGTACTTATGATGTGGATGTAATTAATGAGTGAAGATAAATACTCAAAAAGATATTAAGGATATGGAGACGAATGGAGAATTAGAGTCTGACTAGGAGTGTGGCTTTGAGGCGGAGTTGATAGAGAGATGGGGGAGATTTAGGATTTGTCGAAGAGATTGAGTAGACCCGTATGAGGGGGAGGGGGCAAAGTACAGGAAGGGCAGGTAAATTGGAGAGGAGAGGGCGGAATGCAGACGGCATAGTTGTAGCCATTGGTTATCGTCGAGACGTTAAAAGATAGATTGATAGATGCATGGATAGATTACCAAGGATTGATTGATAAAAACATTTTCAAAATTATCAATCCTACGAAGGTCCAGTACATGTGTTTATTGTGTTTATCTCAGTGATAATCGCGGGCAGGTATTTTTTGTCGAGTCTTTCCCTTCCGGCTCCGATGACTTACTGTCAGCTAAACAAAATCGTCTAATATTACCTGTAATAAAATATAAGAGTGTCACCACCATTGGACGGTAAATGGGTAAAGTATTAACACTCTCAGGCTCATCACCGGTTAGAATATTTTGTCTAAGTTTAACAAGTAACAGATTTGTTCCCATCATGAAGGGGTTCCTGATAACAGTATTAACACTTTCGGGCGCCATTAACTTCCTCTCTGCTGAATAAAATCGTCTGGCGTTAGCTGGAATAGAACTGGCCTACTCATGTATCTGTTCAAACAATTATCTGGTTCATCTCAAACTGTATGTATTTATTTATCTGTGTATCAGTGTGTTACGTTAGTGGCAGACACAGAGGGGTGGTGGTAGCAATAACAACGTGGATGTACGATATGGGTTAGCAGCGTATATAGGGGAGGTTGGTGCGTTGTCGTGACCGGGCTTCTTTTCACTACTGTAACACTGCGTTTTTTTCGCTGGAGATAGATTGCTAATCAAATCAATAGGTATTTAGGCAACAAGAGTAGGAGATTGATTGGTAGGCAAGTAAATAAATAGGCTGATAGGCAGATAAGGGGTTAATAGATAGAGATATGGGTGTGGAAATAGTCTGAGAGCGGTTTTTACAGTTATATAAAGTGGAAGAAATTTCTTTGCCAGTGCTAGAGAGAGAGAGAGAGAGAGGGAGAGAGAGATCAAACCAGTGTGAGGCCATGGTTCGATCCCGGGCCTCACTAATCAGACCCAGTCATCTGCCTGTGTTGGCTGTTCTGGTTTCTGTCTAACTGCTTACTTGCTCATTTATTTATGTCATTTCATTAGCTTGTATATCTGTGCATCCTGCCTGTGTTCTTGTGCATATGTGTTAATCCCTCCTTGAGAAGAAAAAACTAACAGTATGCATAGTGAGACTGGGTGATGAGGAAATGAAGAATGTGAGTTTATTCAATTACTTTGGTATACCGATGAGTGCGTATGGAAGTTCAGAGGATAAAGTGCTTGAATGGGTACGCCAGAGAAGATTGTTTGCTCCTTCACTGAAAGCAGTGACAAAGAATAGTGATTTGAGCATGGATCTATGTCTATCAATCTGTCTATCTATCTGTCCATTTTCCTGTCTGTCTTTCTCTCTATCTGTCTGTTTGTCTCTCTCTAAGTCTTTCTTTTTCTGTTTTTATTTCTTTTCTTTTTCCTTCTTCCGTTCTTTCCAAAATTTCTTTATTTCATTGCCTTCTTTGTAACTCAGATGTAAAACTGTTTTGTTATCTGACCATATGTGTATTTAACTATTTATCTATTTGTCTATCTCCATCAATCTGTCTGTTTGTCTATCTATCCATGCCTATCTACCGTCTTTCTTTTGCATTTTCTAACAGTCTAAATGTCTTATTGTTTGTAGTCTATCTATCCGTCGTTCAGACGATTTATCTATCTCTGTCTGCCTATCTATCTATCTATCTGTCTGTCTATCTACCAAGTAGTTTCTATCTCCCTGCCTCTCCTCGGCCTAGAAAACCGTGTTGGTGTAACAAGAATGAAAGTAAACATCACGAGCCAGTTTCCCAGCGTGTTGGTGTTGGCGAGCATCATCCACTCACATGATGTAGCGCTGCCTACCTCCTTTACGTTTACCATCCTAGGTGGTAGGTGGTGGCAATGACCATCCACAAACTTGATGTAGTGCTGCCTACTTCCTCCTTCAACTTTTTCATTCTCGGTGGTTGGTGGTGGCGCACATCATCCACTCACCTGATGTAGTTCTGCGTACTTCTTCCCTTCCCTTTATCATTGTTTTTCTTTGTCTCTCATCCAGTCTTCATATTTCTACAATCCTTCCTGCTACATTTAATTGTTCTTTCCACGTCAGGTGGCTCTACACTGTGTGACAAGCCTAATGTGTTTAGGAAATCACTAACTCATAAGAGCGACAATAACTAAACAGAAAACTGTTTACACGAATAATCGTCACTGAGGAAAAAGTGTAAATATATATTTAAACAAAAATACATTTTAATGGAAGAAAAAGAATCTGCCATGGCTGAGTGGAATCGAAGCCAGTATCTCTGCCATGCATCATGATCCTTTTCCGATCTGCCCGTGAGGCTTCTGCTTAGTACGATTGTAAGTCATCATCACCATCATCATCATCATCATCATCATCATCATCTTGGACATTATAGTAATCATAATCGTTTTAAAATTTATCATCATCGACCAAAGCATCATCATCATCATCATCATCATCCAGTATTGTTTCACTGCATGACACAGATCTGTGCCAGCTTTCTCACTCTGACTTGTTTGTTGTTAGGATATGTTAGTGTGGTTGTGTTCTTGGGTGGCTGTGGTGGTAATCTGTGGGAGAAGAAAGAGAGAAAGTCTGAGAACGAAGTAACTGTGTTATTGGAAATTAAAAGTGAGTGTGCCAATGATTAGAATCAGTTTTTGAAAAGTGGCTATGTGATATGTGTGTGGAGGGAGTGCATTGTTTTGTGTGTGTGTGTGTGTGTGTGTGTGTGTGTGTGTGTGTGTGTGTGTGTGTGTGTGTGTGTGTGTGTGTGTGTGTGTGTGTATCTATCTATTTATCTATTAGTCAGTGGGTTTGGCCATCCCTCAGGCCACACCCAATGGCAGGCTTCATCCAGGGTGGCCACAACAAAACGCCTTTAACCCTTTGCCTGCCAATTACCTACATGCAGTTTATTTCCGCTGACGTCACACGATTTTACTATGATGAAGAGAGAAATATGGCCCACCAAAAATGTTAAAACTATCACATTTAACGTTTTGCCCCAGGATATACAACTTCCTGTTTTATTACGGCTTACCACCCACCACTTTTTATACTCATACGGACATACATTATGAAGCACATAAGACTTGCCAACACAGAGAAAAATGTACGACTAGAGAACATAGACACAAAATAAAACTGAAACCAAGTAACAAACAAAGACTAGAAAAAAATAAAAAAGAGAAACCTGCTCCACGAGATAGTTCGATCCCGGGCCTCGCTCACCCGACCCAGGTAACTACCTGTGTTCGGTGTATCGCTTTCTGTCTATCAGCCTCCCTAACTATCTATCGATTCGTCTTATGGTCTTCTCATATGCTTTGGGTATGTACTATTTCATGTACTTATGATTTTTCTTTTTTTATCTGTGTAACGAATGATGGATCGACAACAGTCGTTTTATATTTTAATTTTTACATTCTTCATTGCATTCCACTGTCTATCTGTTTGCCAGAGGTCATTCTGACTGGGTAGTATTGATTGTGATCATTCGGGCTCCTGTAACTCACTCTTACCTGAATAAAATCGTCTGGCATTAGATGAAACAGAACACTAGAGGTACTCTACCCATGAGAGGGTTAATGGAGACAGTTATTAATACTCTCAGGCTGCTGTACCTTACTCTCTGCTGATAGGTGCTGGCGACCACCATCCACTCATTTGATGTTGTGCTGCCTACTTCCTGCTCCCTTCCCTCCCCCCTCCCCACCTGAACAACATCGCCAGCTGCAGCTTCGTCAGTTTCTGGTAAAAATAGAAACCTTTGGCCATTTTAGGGTTCCACTGCGAGCCTTACTAACCAGACCCAGTTATCTCCCTGTGTTGGCTGCCGTGGCATTTGTCTATCTCCATCGATAATAATGCATTTTCTCTTTGTTTTTCTCAGCCTACAGTATATATTAGTCCATCCATGTCTCCGTATTGGCTTATCCATCGTCTTAACCAACCTACCATCCATCCATCCATCCACCTTTTTCTTGTGTGTCCATCCTTCCAGCCACCAATACATCTATGTGTCTATCCCTCTGTGTATCTGTTTAAGTCTCAGAGTTAATCCCGTGTGGGTGTTATTTCTCGCGTATTAATATCAGGCTCCCATGACTCACTGGCGTTAGTTGGAGGAGAGTACTAGAGTTGTGCCTACCATGAGAGGGTTAGCTGTGTTTGCATTAGTACTCAAGCTACTTTGACTCACTTCTGGATTATTAATATCGTCTAGCGTTATGTGGAATAGCATAGTAGAGTTGTGCCGGTTGTGAGAGGGTTAATGGTAACAGTATTAACACTGTGGTGGGTGCGTGGTGGAATATGGATGAAGGAGTGCGTGAACGGAGAAGACAGTATGGGATGTAAGACCCACTGATGGTGAAGTAATAAAGTTATTCAGTGGTAAAACAGAAGATAAAAGTAAAAGAAACCAGACACGTGGACGGGGGATGGAACCTGGTTCTGTGTCATACATTTGGTTTCCTTCCTTCTCAGCTGTGAGGGGTTCTCTTTACCTCTTCAGTCTAATGACCTGTTTTCATTCCATCGTTCTTGCTACCTCTTGGCCACTTTGTTCAGCGTGGGAAAGGCTCCTGTAGTGCAAGAGGTCATGGGCGACAGACCATATTACTTCAGTTCAAATATTCCTTCTTGAACCTGAATTAAGTCTGTAAGTGGCAAGAATGAAATCGATAATGTCATCAGACAGAAGGGGTTAAAATCATGAGAAGAATTTGATTAAAACAAATTTTCATCTCCGTCAGTAGGATAGTGTTATATTCTATATTTTTGTTACCATCAGGCGGTTGCAGTCAGGATAAGGAAATCGATAGCTACTAAAGATGTTTGAAACCATCTCCTTTTACCCTCTCATGACCCTTGTAAATTATACCCAACTGCTCGTCAGTGGAGAAGTTGCGGATTCTGTATAATAAGCCAAGTTTCTTTGTAGCGATTTCAGCAAGTGATCTAGCATGAGAGGTCCAGTTGAGGGGATTGTTAAGTGAAACACCGAGGATGTCAATACTTTTGGAGACAGGAATATTAGTAGCACTGAAGGTTATATAGGAATCAGCCAGTATCTGTCTAATAGTAAATTGTATATATTTGGTTTTCCTGGCATTAAATGAGACAATCTCACTTCGTCCCCATTCAGTGATCTTAGATAAGTCTTGAGTTATGGAAATTAGTGTACTGAGTTGCGAGATCGAGATAATAAACATTTTGAATGGGTTTCGAAGTGTGAAGGAAGTAAGAAGTGTTGAGTCATCTGCATATGAGTGAATGGAATTATGGGTGATAGATAAGAAATGTATCTCTATATAGCTAGACGCCATAATCCCTTAAAGGGTGGCCATTGGACTTTGAGTTGTCTTATGGGACGGGACACTAACCATTCGCCAACCCGTTTGTTGAGACGTAGTTAAACACGTATGGGTTGGTTATATGGTAACCACCCAGCGTTGTAAATAGCTTCCTGGCTTACAGGAAACGATTAGGTTAGTCACTCAATGCAAAACAACCTGAAAAGCAAAGATAAGTAATAAAAAGTGACAGGCAAGATGGGAGATATTGGAAGAGAGGAGGGCAGACACAGAAACAGAATAATACAGGCGAAGGAAGAAGTAGACAGCAGTACATCCAGTGCGAGGATGATGGTCGCCACCACCGACCAAAATGATAAGAAATCATTAATATAAATATAGAATAGGTTTGAAGCCACAACTGATCCTTGTGGCACTCCGGCATTAAACGAGTGGAAATTGGAATATACATCATCTACTTTTGTTTTACTGTGGCTGAGACATGGCGAAATGAATGGAACAAAAGATGACAGGCCATAACAAAAGATGATAGGCCATAACATGCGAGTTTCGATTGCAGGGTGCAACACTCCGGCAAAAGCTTTAGGAATATCAAGGGCTACTACATGGACTTCTCCATGATGATTGACTGATGGATGATATGAGTCAATAGATTAAGCATATCAACAATGGATATTTCGTGGCTAAAACCATAATGTCTGTCACTAATAAGTTGTTGGATTCAAGATTTTTAACAATATGCCTATTAATTACAATATCAAATAATTTATCAAGTGAAGATATGATAGTTATTAGTCTATAATCAGAGGGGTCAGAGGACCTTACTTTCTTTGGGTTGGGTGGATATTGGTTTCTTTCCAAAAAGTAGGAAATGGAAAAGTACTGATGACTAGTCTGAATAATTTTGCTGCAGCAGAAAAAAGAGGTCATGGAGGACAGACCAGCTCCCTCTCTATCCCCTAAAAGGAGGATGGTGGACTGCAGCAGGAGGGCGAGTTCATTCTGCAGTCCACTGAGTTCAGGTTTCAGATGAACCTGGGGCTACATCCACAATTAACCTCTAATAACGGTGATGTTGCTTTCATTTCATGCTTCCCTCCCTCACACGATTTTATTCATCTACGTGAGAACCTCTCATCGTTAACCTGGTTGTCCCACTGTCAGGAACTTTCCCACGACACGCCACGATCTTCATGTCTTCGTGTGTCGCCGCATGTCGCCATGAGTAACTTGGCGTGACTTAGGTGTGACTTGACGTGTCTTAGCAATAACTTGAAGATCCCGGCCATCGTCGTGTATCGTCATATGTCCTGATAATCTTAGAGGTGACTCAGCGGTAACTCAGCGGTTCCGTAGCGTATCGTAGCTTGTTGCGGCGCGTCGTGGCGATGTCTTGATGTGACATGGAGTCAAAATGACTTATTTTTTAACTGAGGGATGATCGTAGTGTGTCCTCAGGATAACGTGTTGCATCGGTAGGGTGTCGTGGGATGTCTTAGCAATGTCTTTGTGTGTCTTAACACTAACGTGACTTGTCGTGAAATGGCCGTTTAGGCCTACCGTTTGAGGTATGATCGTGGCATTTCACCAAGAGCATACCTCGTGGGTAAGATCGTGGTGATGATCGGGGCCATTCTCGAAGACGAACTTGAATATGGGACACAGACTTTACTGTGTGTGTGTGTGTGTGTGTGTGTGTGTGTGTATGTATGTGTGTGTGTGTGTGTGTGTGTGTGATTGGAAAGTGTGCAGTCATTGCGTCTGAATGCTCATGTGTGTGTGTGTGTGTGTGTGTGTGTGTGTGTGTGTGATTGGAAAGTCTGTAGTCATTGCGTCTGAATGCCCATGTGTGTGTGTGTGTGTGTGTGTGTGTGTGTGTGTGTGTGTGTGTGTGTGTGTGTGTGTGTGTGTTTGTGTGTGTGTGTGTGTGTGTGTGAGAGAGAGAGAGAGAGAGAGAGAGAGAGAGAGAGAGAGAGAGATTTGAAAGGCTCAGTCAATAAACTGTGAATGCCCAAATGTGTGTGTGTGTGTGTGTGTGTGTGTGTGTGTGTGATTGGAAAGTGTGCAGTTATTGCGTTTGGATGCCCATGTGTGTGAGAGAGAGAGAGAGAGAGAGAGAGAGAGAGAGAGAGAGAGAGAGAGAGAGAGAGAGATTTGAAAGTCTGTCAATAAACTGTGAATGCCCAAATGTGTGTGTGTGTGAGAGAGAGAGAGAGAGAGAGAGAGAGAGAGAGAGAGAGAGAGAGAGAGAGAGAGGGTTTATAATGTAAGAAATGCAGCGACATAATAAAGGAGCCAAGTAAAAAATAGTAAAACAAGCAGCGATATCAAGACACAGGAAACCTGTGTGTCATTTTAGCTCTGATCTAAAAACAACAGGATATCTAGTCAAAGATGTCACGTATTAAATCTGGGGTAAATCGGGTGGAAAATGATGATTTTATGCCCATTTGAAACTTTAGGCCCGACCCACCTGACATTAACGCTTTACCGCTAAGTAGGGGGTGACCCCCCTGATGTCGTGAGGCATTTTATAGGATCCAGATTTGAAAGATGCACTTTTATTATTGGTATCATGTCAATATGAAGAACTTGAACGAAGTTAATGGCGAAAAAAACTATTTATTTTTTACATTTTGTGGCCTATACCCTGGACCTTTGTCCATTTTGGCGTCAAATTTAATCAGATGATCAGAACGTCACAGTCCATCATCCCTTTAATTTTAGTCTAAACCGCACCAGTACCTCTCGCGTAAAGTTGTTAACTGAACGTCAGGCAAAGAAACAGACAAACTGAGTGAAAACAATACCCGTCCGCGAACCCCTCCAGGTTAGGGATGGGTAATAATCCCTGCCATAACGTAATAAAAGAAGTTCAGTGGTCTTGTGTAGGTTCGATCCCGGGTCGTCACTGTCCACACCCAGATAACCACCTGTGTTGACTGTGCGAATTTCTACCAAATATATGTTTGGAAACTCTATACATACATACATGCGCTCGTATCATATCGTATTGTTTATATGGCTCCAAGATGCTTCCATGCTTCGGCCTTGGTCATCTAATGGCGGATCTCCACACTGCAATATCTTTGACAGTCTCCCAGTTTAGTTCATTATCCCTGCGGTCATACTCCATAACCTCGGCCCACGTCATTTTTGGTATGCATTTCGGAAGCCTACCCTCAACATTCGCACCTCTGACTTTCCTCTCTCAACTGGCATGTTCTATCCTCTCAAATTACCCAAACCATCTCAGTTAAGTCCTCCTAATCACAGCACCAATTCATTCCTGGCCCATCCTTCCCTTCAGGTCTTCAGTCATAATCCTACACCCCCTTCCCTCCCCAGCCAACCTTCGCCTTCAAGGATGCACTGCACAATCAATAAATTTTTGTCGTTTTTGTACGTTTGAGCCAACGAGTATTCCCTCTTTTTGCTGCCCATGTCTCACTGCTCTACAGCATTACACTTCCAACACTTGCTGTATACAAGGATCCCTTAATATGGAAGGAGAGCCCTCTCAATGTTAGGAGGTACGGAGGGAGAGCCCTCTCAATGTTAGGAGGTACGGAGGGAGAGCCCTCTCAATGTTAGGAGGTACGGAGGGAGAGCCCTCTCAATGTTAGGAGGTACGGAGGGAGAGCCCTCTCAATGTTAGGAGGTACGGAGGGAGAGCCCTCTCAATGTTAGGAGGGACAACAGCTTCCTGAACTTCCTCTAGTCAGTCCTAACCCCCGCCACAGAGCTAGATCAGGCACTATCTCCATCGTAAAATATGTCCCCCAAGCAACAAAACTCCTCTAACTGCTGAAGACTCTCTCAAACAAGATTAATCCTGTATTGACTGCCAAACAATAAATATTCTTCCCAACACACCAGTCACAAGAAATCAGCATTATTTCGTGGCCTACTACTAATACTACTAGGTATCTTCAGCACCCACCTATCATAAACACTGCAAAAGATGGAGTTACTTCTAAACACCTGTGGCAAACTGCACATTGCCAAACTCCTCCTGATTTGACAGTACTGCCGCTACCTCTAGATATCATCACTTTTATTTTATGCAAATACTGTATTGTACCCTAATCCGTCTCCCCACTTGAATCTTTTCTCCGCCTCAATTTAATTCTCTGCGATCAGCACAAGTCATCAGCATACAACATCTCCCGCGGAAGTCCATTTCTGAAGTCACGTGAGAGAGCTTCTAGCACAATGACAACCAACAAGGGGATCAAGACTAACCCCCGATGCACGCCAATATTCACGGAAAGCTCTCTTCAGTCCCACCTGGACACAAGCTTCCTCATACATAGCCATAACCACTCTAATCAGCCACTCCTCTCTCCCATGCTTCGTCATTGCCCACTTCACCACCTCCTTAGGAATTCAGTCAAAGATCTTCTCCAATCTGCAAGAACAAAGAAAAGCTTCCTTTTCTTTCCTATATTTTTTTCCTCTAGCTGTCAGACAATGAATATGTAATGAGTGGTGCCTTAGCCTGGCATGAACTGAAACTGCATCTCATTAATATTCCCTCTAATCCTTATAACTTCAAGGACTCTCCATTACCTTCATTATTTGGTCCAAAAGATTCATGCCCCTATAATTTCCTCTTTCCAGGGCATTACCTTTACCCATATACATATTTACAATCACACTCTACAGCCAGTCATCTGGGACAACACATTCATATATAATGAAATTTATCAAATCAGTAACTAAACCCGCTCTGTATCTCCTGAGGCCTTCTACAATTCATCAATTGATCCAAACACACCCGATCATCAAAGGGTTAAGTATCTGCCTCCTCCTACATAATCGATGGCCAGGGGCCAAATACTAGAGTTGTGCCCACCATGAGAAGGTTAAATATTGTATTTTCCTCCTCCTGCATATGTTCAGTGGTTGCGATGGCCAGTGACTTGCTTGCTTTGGCTTAGTGTTGTAATTCATACCTTTGAGACAGACCAAGAACAAGATGGAGGGGCAAGGTGGGGGAGTATATGAGGGAGGGTGGCGTGTTGTGGCTGGGAGGGCAGGTTGTTAATTAACAGGAACTTAAAGAATAAGGGTTATTTTGGCTGAACCACCTCCAGGAGAGAGAGAGAGAGAGAGAGAGAGAGAGAGAGAGAGAGAGAGAGAGAGAGAGAGAGAGAGAGAATACGAAAAACCATAATGAACAAAATAAATCAGGATATCACTTCAAAGCAAGTAATATACCTTCTACCATTCTGTTGCTTATTATTTACAGTTAACTTATCTACAAAATTTAAAGCAATCACCATCATCATAATCATCATCATCATCCGGACCATAATTGCCACTGATAAATGGCATGCGTTAACAGCAGTAATATATGCAATAATTAGCGAATAGATAAGATAAAGAAGGTAAATATGAATGAGGGAGATAAGGTTTTGTGTGAGAAGAGTATTTTTGTGTTGTTGTTGGTGGGGCGAGAGGATTATATTGGGCAGAGGAGAGCAGCCTAGTAGTGAAGGTGGTTAAGGAAGGCTGCAGCAAACCCGTCTACTTCACAAAGTCTCTCCTGAGCTGAGTAAAATACTGTGTGGATAGCAAGAATACAGTGAAGAAGACCTCACCGTACTGAAGGGGTTATGGACACAGTTGGCTACATGGCATGAGGATTGGCAGAGAGAGAGAGAGAGAGAGAGAGAGAGACAGACAGACAGACAGACAGACAGATAGACAGAGACAGAGAGACAGACAGACAGACAGATAGAGACAGAGACAGATAGACGGGCAGACAGACAGATAGACAAACAGATAGAGAGAGAGAGAGAGAGAGAGAGAGAGAGAGAGAGAGAGAGAGAGAGAGAGAGAGAGAGAGAGAGAGAGAGAGAGAGAGAGTTAAACTGTGCATATAAAAAAAAAATGCATGTGAGGCCTATTTGGGTCTTTCCGCGTCCATGCCACTGCAGTTGTGGACTAATTCTGACGACTGATGTGTCACATGAATCCTCTCCACCTGACGGAGTGTCCTTGTTGGGGTGGCCAACACCCTCAGAACAACCCAAAGGTAACGACAGCCAGAAGTGTCTTTATTTATATGAGCAGTGTCATAACATTTGTAGCAGTGGAAACGCAATACTTCATGCTCTCATCACACTCGATAAAATACACAAGGAACTGGACAACTGTAAAAAAATAAATAAAAGTAAATATAAAATAAGTCAGTGCCCGTGTGGCTAACAGATTGGATGGTGAAGGTGTAAGTGTGGCAGGTACGAGGGTAAGTAGTTGGGTAGGCAGGGAGGTAGGTAGGCACTGAACTAGGCAGGGAGGCGTGCAGGGAGGGAGGGAAGCAGGGAAGTATGTGGGCAGGTTATTTGGGAGGTATTAAGTAGGGATGGGAGGGAGGTAAGTAGTGAAGTTGAATTTTAAATAGAGCTGTAGGTAGGGGTGGAGGTAAGGAGTCGGGGAGACAAGTAGGTAGGGAGGTAGGTGGGGAAAAAACGAAGGCAGGAGGGGGGGGGTAGGCAGAGAAATATGTAGGCGAGTAGCTAGGGAAGTTGGTAGGGATGTAAGTAGGCAGAAAGGTAGATAGGTAAGCAGGAGGTAGACATGGAGTTATGTAGGTATTCGCCGGCTGGGAGATAGGTAGATATGTAGGGAAGCAGGTAGGAAGCCGCGTGGATAGGTAAGTAGGTAGGATGGTAAGAAGGTAAGGAAGTACCCAAGGATATGGGTCGGCACGGAGGTACGGTAGATAAGAAGGTAAGTAGATAGAAGATAGGTAAGTAGGAAAAAGCAACAGGAATAAGTGCAAGTCAATACTCTCTATGTTAAAGGATAAAAAATCACATTGTCAAACACGGTGGCTGTAATTCATGCGATCACCGCATTGTGGAGAATATGCTGTACACGACATGATCATACGAACCTTCGTCTTCGGGACACTCTCTTGGCAACACACAGTTAGTATGTATGTTGACTTTATATCTATTTAGCCTATATAATTATATATAGTGTTTAGTATATGTGTGTTTGTATCCATAGGCAAGAGAGAAAGAGGGGTCTATCTATCTTTCTATTGCCAAACGCCTCAATCCCGTTTGGGGTGGCCACAAACAAATCGCCTCCACGTCGCCTTGTCCTTCGCCATTTCACTGCCCTGCTCCCAACTCACACCCCCCTCTCTCGTATACCTCTCCACCCCATCCCTCCATCTCATCCTCGGCCTCCCCCTCCCTCTTCCCCCCTCAACCTCACTCACATACACTCTCTTCGTCAGTCTTTCACCCTCCATCCTCTCCACATGGCCAAACCACCTCAGTGTGTTCCTCATAAGAGGGGTGATCTGTCAATAAGAATTTTGATCTTCCTGCTTGATCTATCCCTCATCACCCTCACTGCATCACTAGCGACTCGCGTGTCTGAGGCCTAAATCAGGGACCTGGAGATGGCTAATACACAGATGTCTTATAAAGGGAACTATAAAAAGTAAAACGCAATGTCCTGCTACGGCGAGGTGGGTGCACTGTGCAACCTAGTATTTCTATTTTTTGACGTTTTCCTCTATATTTATATGTCTGGTCAGCAATTCGATAGCAGGTAATGTCTCTCTCTCTCTCTTTCTCTGAAAGAACACTTAAGTCTAAAAATTTTCGGTAACTACTTTCACCGTATGATTCCTTCTTCATAAAGAAAATTGTAACAGTTTGTTTTACGTAGAAGGATGAAACGGAGAGTGACAGAGATACAGAGTACGCATACAGCAATGGGAGGGTAGCAAGACTAACTTAAAACTGACGTCATTGTGATGCCTGGTTAGCATTAGTTCACTGAGGTACAGTACAGCTATGTACTGGTTAAGGCTCTACAACATGATGTGGCCAATAATGAGTTTTCATTCGACGAATGGCTGGGGGGTTTTGCACACATAATGCCACTCAGGAGAATGCAACTGACAACTCTTGTCTTAAAGTCCTTGACTAAGTGACCTAACATTGGGCCCTTGCCTTTCTGATAAGGCAAAAAATGGACTGAGCCAAAAAACGGTGCCAATTCACAGTAAACCCGCCCACGGCAGTCATTTTAGTGCT
Source organism: Coenobita brevimanus (assembly GCF_032717465.1). Taxonomy (NCBI): domain Eukaryota; kingdom Metazoa; phylum Arthropoda; class Malacostraca; order Decapoda; family Coenobitidae; genus Coenobita; species Coenobita brevimanus. The sequence continues at coordinate 37,971,738 of NC_136959.1, read as the reverse complement.
GATGTATAAACACAACAGGATATCTAGTTAAATAGGTCACATATCAAATTTCGAGTAAATCGGTTGAAAATTGACGATTTTATGCCCAATTGAAATTTCAGACCCGACCCGCATGACATTGACTCCCCTGCCGCTAACTAGAGGGTGACCCACCTGATGTAATGAGGCATGTTATAGCATGCAAATTTGAAAGATGCACCTTTAGTTTTGGTTTCATGTCGATATGACGAATTTGAAAGGATTTATGGGGAAAAAATGATTTCTACCCATATATATATATATATATATATATATATATATATATATATATATATATATATATATATATATATAAGTACATTTCATGGGCCTGCGCACTGGGCCTTGGCCCAGTTTGACCCAGAATTTAATCAGATGACCAGAAGGTCATAGCTCATCATCCCTGTAATTTTAGTAAAATAGTACCTGTAGTTTTCGCGTAAATTTGTCAACAAATACAGTAGACAAACAGACAAACCGAGTGAAAACAATACCCTTCCCCGAACCCCTCGGGGGAGGGGGACGGGTAATAAAAAAAACAGATAGACCTAATGAAAATGTTGGCAGAATGTCGGAATGAAATGATAATGAACATAACTCATGTAACTGATGTAAATGACCAGACATAGTTGATGTTTTATATATATATATATATATATATATATATATATATATATATATATATATATATATATATATATATATATATATATATATATATATATATATATATATATATATATACACTCTTTTTATGGATGTTGAACGTAACTCTGTGACGTAATATTAAGATTATTCTGGCTACGAAAGGACGATTTGGTTCTGCTTGAATGTGACTCTTCGACATGGAGACGGTAGATATACCCTTAGCTACCTTTTGGTTCTCTGGCTATAGCTAGTCGCCATAATCCCGTAAGGGTTGGTCGTTTGTCTTTGAGTTAGTGGTTCTATGGGGAGGGGGCGCTAACCCTCCACTAATCCATTTGTTAGTACATAGGGAACGTGTGTGTGTTGGTTATATGGTTACCACCCAGCGTTGTAATTGGTTTTCTGGTTTACAGGAAACAATTAGGCTTGTAGTTCAATGTAAAACCACCTGAAGAAGAAAGAAAAATAATGAAAAGTGACAGGAAAGATGGGAGAAATAGGAAGAGAGGAGGGTAGACTCAGAAAAAGAATGATAAATATGAAAGGAGAAGTACATAACACTACATCGAGTGAGTGGATGATGGTCGCCACCACCCCCCAGTACCCCCCATAATTTTAACGACCTAGGATTCCCATTAGGCCTAACCTTGAAAGCCCCCAGTACCAACTAAGCAAAAACTTCTACCCTGATCAACACGGGAAAAATCATCGCCCAGCATCACGCACATTTCGCCAAGAAATACTTTCGGTGCATTTAGTCATTAAAAGAAAAAAAAAAAAAGCACATTGCGAAACTATCATTAACCATCAACAATGAAGAGAAAAAATGAAATCGTCAGCCAACATGGAGTGATTTCGTACAACTTCTCTCATAAACACAAATGCAGTAATCCTGAATAATGAACAAGTCAGCCGCGCAGTATAATTTGTATGATAGTATATTTCACAAGGCATGTACCCACATAATTACCTAAATTAACTTCTTACGTCAACACGTAGATGCTTCATACGGTAAGAGCCGAATTTTCTAACCTCGAGTCCGTCAGCTCATAAACAGAAATCAGTCACAAAAGTCTCTCCACACTCGTTGCACAACATGTGAAAACATGAATTTTATTGCTTTCTGAACATAACCATTCTAGTTTTTTCATTACACTCCAACAGAGAACCTCTCCATATTGCACACACATTTGACTCATTTTATATGATTGTCCAAATGGTACTGTCGTTCGCAATCAGCTCTCACACCACATGCAGATTCGTCCAACAATTATAGTTTTTCCCATGGAATAAATGCTTTTCTTGTGCTCTTAGCACATTCAGGATGCTTATACATTGTAACTAACTTAATTTGGAGCCATGTTCTCAGAGTTTTGAGACGAAATGAGGATCGAGAAAAAACAAAACAAAACGCTTCTAGACACAACTACAGTCAGCAGAAAAATGAGGCTAAGACAGGCAGGTGTCGGAACTGGGTCACATGGGTCGACTTGGATCAAGCGACCCCAGCAGTGACCAATTAAAGCACAACATACGAGTGGTAAACAAACGCGGCCACCTGGAAATCCATTACTTAAATGCACTCTGTTTCTCCCCCACGATTGAGCGAACATAATGCGCGGTCTATTGTTATATCATTGATTCCCTTTGTCCTAAACTGCAGCTCTACTGTAGAACATAATTGCCCTCCAGGTATACAACTGGCTCTCCTTTGGTGAATATACTCGTATTATTATGTAAGTAGCAAGAGCATACTACAGTATATAAAGAAGTGTCCAGACTGACGGGGTTATATTCAACAGGAGGACTTATTTACCGGTGCACTCCTTTGCTCTGAGTCTGGTATATTTTGAGCAATAATTACCTGCAGGGGGTAATAACGCACCACGCAGCTGTGATACAGACTACACTCGCTGATCTGCCTCAGTACAGTCCATAGTGCAGTGTGTGAGAGGTGGAGTGTTTCAGTGCTTCTGGCAATCTCCATACGATTTTATTCAGCTATCCATTCCTCCACTTAAATCTTCAGATGGCAACACTACAAGCGACTCGCGTGGGAAAGCAAATATCTATGTCAGTACATTTGCCAAAAGTCAGCCAGAACGTCCTAGTACTAGGATTTGACTCTCCCGAGACTGTTCCACCTAAAATACAGACTATATACGTAAAATCTGTCCTAGACAATTTACCAACAAAGCTCCAGGCCCGTACGAAATTCCTCCAATTGTTTTGAAAAAGTGTTCCCCTGAACTTGCCTCTGTTCTAGCTAAACTATTCATACTATGCATACGTACCTCTTCATTCCCTAATTCATGGAAAGAAGTGAATATTCACCCAATTCCAAAGAAAGTAAGTTCCTCTGACCCCTCTAATTACAGACCAATATCTATCATATCTTCACCTGGTAAAGTATTTGAAATTGTAATTAATAGGCACATAGTTAAATACCTTGAATCCAACAACTTAATTAGAGATAGACAATATGGTTTCACCACGAAAGATCAACATTGACATACTTAGTCTCCGGACTCATACCATCCACCAGTTAATTGATCAATATGGAGAAACTCGTGCAGTAGCCCTTGATATTCTTTAAGCTTTAGACAGAGTGTGGCACCGTTCCCTCCTATCCAAACTCCCTTGCTATGGACTAATGTCGTTTGTTCCTCTGATTTCCTCATATCTCAGCGACAGAAAAATGAGAGTAAAAGTAGATGATATGTATTCCAATTTCCACGTAGTTAACACCGGCATACCACAAGGATCTGTTCTGGTGCCAACCCTGTTCTTAGTTCATATTAATGATCTCTTATCTTTCACCCACAATCCCATCCATTCATTTGCAGATGATGCAACACTTCACAGTTCATTCACACTCAAACAGCCATTTACAAATTTTAATATCTCTAACTCTCAAAGCAGTACAGCCATCTCCATAAATTAAGACTTACCTAAAATCAATGAATGGGGTCAAAATAACCTTGTCTCATTTAATGCTAGTAAAACCAAATATATACAGTTTACTAATAGACAGATATTGCCAGATTCGTATATACCCTTCAATACTACAAATATTCGCATCTCCAAAAGTATTGAAATTTTTGATATTTCACTTAACAATGCCCTCAACTGGACCTCTCATGTTAAATCACTTGCTAAAACCGCCTTAAAGAAACTTGGATTATTGTATAGAGTGCGTAACTTCATCACTGATGTGCAGTTAGCTATAATCTTTAAAAGTTATGTGCACTCTCAGCTTGAATATTGCTCGCATTTGTGGAATGGATGTGGAGAGGTTGCACTAAAACTAGACAAAACTCAGAACAAAGCTGTTGGAATTATTAATAACCCTGCTATTATGAATAAACTACCTCCTCTACAAGTAAGATGGAATGTTGCCTCCCTTGGATTATTTTATTGAGATACTTTTATGGCAAATGCTCAGACGAAGTTGTGTCCATTGTGCCACCTCTCCATGCCTTCCCTCGTGCTACAAGAGCATCTGGTAGCACTCATGACTGGAATGTCAAATAGCCATATTGCAGAACTTTTCCCTATGAGAATTATTTTATTCCCCGAACTGCATCTCTCTGGAACTCGCTTCCCCGGAGTTGTTTCCAGACAAACTTCAACCTAGAACTGGTTAAGTTCAACTGTTACAGATATTTTATGATTGGAGGACGTCAGTAATCTGGTGTATGGATTATCTTTTTTATTCAATTGTTTTTCCTTCCTCTGTTGTGTTATTAAAAAAAAAAATCGTAATATTTCTAAATTCACTGATCCTTCAAGATGTTTTGATTAAGCTTAGAAGTGAGTCACAATGCCAAAGATATTCAGTACAGCCTTAGCAACCCCTGTACTACGAGGGTCCTCCTTTAACGTGAGTAAAATCATCTGGAGGTTGTTGTTTTTGTTGTTGTTATTGTTGTTGTTGATATTACTATTGTTGTTGCAGTTAAAGTTGATATTACTTTTGTTGTTACTTAACCCCAGTCTTTCTGGTCAAGCAGACTTGTCGAATACAGTAAGCAACAACAATCGTCGCAATTCAGTGTTCTTGGATAAGTCTTGATTTATGAAGACTGCTGTGCTGAGTTAGGAGTTAGAGATATTAAACTTTGTGAATGGGTATTTACAGTACATGTGAAGAAGAGTTGAGTCTTTGCATATGAGTGAATGGGATTATGGGTGACAGACAAGAGATCATTAACCTGAATGAGGAACAAAGTCGGGACCAGGACTGATCCTTGTGGTTCACCAGCTCTGACTGAGTAGAAACTGGAATATACTGTACATCATCTACCTTTACTCTTATCTTTCTGTTGCTGAGATATGAGGAAATCAGTGAGACAAAACATGACAGGCCGTGGCAAAGGAGTTAACACGACAAGGAACGGTGCCACACTCTGTCAAAAGCTTTAGAAATATCAAGGGCTACTGTATGTGTTTTCCATGTTGGTCAGTTGACTGATGGATGGTATGAATAAGAGATTGAGTATATCAACAGAGAATCTTTCGTGGCACAAACCTTACTGTCTGCCATAAATTAAGTTGCTGAATTCAAGATGTTAAACAATGTGATTATTAATGACATCCTCAAATGATTCTCCTAGAGGTGTGATAGCTATTGGTCTGTAATCAGAAGAATCATAGGAACATCCTTCTTTGGAAATGGGTGGATGTTGGCTTCTTTTCAAGAATTAAGGAATGGAAAAGTACTCATGCATAGTCTGAATAATTTAGCTACAACAGGAGCAGGTTCTAAGGAACACCTTTCAGAACGATTGGAGGTATTCCATTTGGACCTGGATCTTTGTTGATTGGTAACTAGGATAGATTTTATGCAAGTAGTCTGTATCTTTAGTGGAACAATTTCGGGAGAGACAAGTTCTAGTGCAGAAAAGTTCTGACTGATTTCCTCTGTGTTAGAGTTGCTGGCAAAAGTATTGGAGAGAACGTTAGCTTTTCCACGGGAGTCAGTTTACATTGTTTCCGACTGATAATTTTAGTCGGGAACCGAGTAATGACTTGTTAAAGCTCATTATTGAAGGAAATGAGAGTTGACCAGAAAATTCTATTGTCATTAGAAATGTTTTATAGTTGGGATGCTTGGATGTGAAGAAAGTTTGATTTGGCGGGTTTTTTACTGATTTTGCGTGGTTTCTAACAATTTTAAAGTGACTGAGGGATGCAGTAGTTTTCAACTTTAAGCAAGAGTTATACTCGTATGCTAAAGACCTTTGAGTTGTTGCTCTAGCACAGTTGCTGTCGAACCATTTTGGGTTGTCCGAGCTTTTGGTAAATTGGTGACTGGGTATGAACAACTCCACACCAATTTATATCGTCATTAATGTGGCACTAGGTAGAACTGATATCAGTGGAGAAGAGAGGCTGCCGTGGAATATCAGCAAAATAATGTCTAAATCCATCACAGTGTGCCCTGTCGAAGTGCCAGTTGGTCTCCATGACTGGTTCAGAAAGGGAATTTTTGGGTCAACCGAATAATGAGGCTTTGATGTTTTTTTTTTTTTTTTTTTTTCTAATCCAAGTAGCGACAGTACCTCTACCTGTACTGACATGGGTTGTATGTCAGGAATAGGGCCAAGAAATAGGTACTATGGTCAGAATTATTTTGCATTCGGGTTATTTGTTTTACCAGTTGGGTGAGATTAGACAATGCTGCAAACAGCTAGAATTTTTGACCAGTACCATCAGTCTTGGTATAATCTCATTATTATTTTACAAAATGGACGTTAAAATCATTCAATACCGTATTGAACGGGATATCCTATAGGGATTAGGGACGATTATAGTTCCAGCCGGGTGTGGCGTGGACAGCAATTGCATTTGCAGGTATGCTGTGATTATCTTGTGTTGCTGTGTGACAGGAGATTTGTTTCGGTGTTCTTTGCTGTTTTCTTCGACGATTTTATTTAGCTCAGAACAGACTTTTTGAAATGGAAGGGATAAACACAGCATGAATCAGCGCCTCCTCTGCACCTAAGGATTCCAGTATATTAAACAAATGTGTTGTAGCAAAAACAAACAAGAAGTACTGCTCAAAGAGTGCAACACTCGTGCCCACCAGCTGATTTATGAACCAAACACTAGAACTAGACTTTGCCATGTGATTGCTACCTTTGATGGATCAATCTCTTAATTGAATTACTTCAGTCTTGTCTGACCTTTAAACCTCCCACCATGCTTGGTCCAATTCGGATAAATAATGTTTGAGCTGAACTTCCCAGTGATCGTGATCTATAGCCTATCCGGTGACATTAAACACTGCCTGTTTGTTCTCAAAATCGGATTCCTTTATCCTTGCCATTCACTAACCCTTTCCTGAAAGTTTGTGCTAAACTGGATAAAGCCATTTTATATTTACCTTGCCATATGACCTTGACCTTCGACCTATTGATTTCAAGAGCAGTAAATCATCCCTTTGACAAACCCTTACCCAAGTTAGTTGCAATTGGATAAGAACTGCATGAGCTAGTTTGTTCACACACACACACACACACACACACACACACACACACACACACACACACACACACACACACATGGATTAAAACATAACACTCGCTTTTTTTTTTTTTTTTTTTTTTTTTTTTTTTTTTTTACCAGCGTGAGTATAATTACCGGAACATTGGTAAACACTTTTTGTTGGGATGTCTCAACGTGTCCGTAGTGCTTAATACTCGTACATACTTCATAATTCCCAGACACAGAGGTTTAAATCTTTATAATCATCTAGTCTTAATTCTCATGTTTTTCTGTACCTAAAATAACTCCCATAATTGCTAAAGCCTAAAGCGATCACGAAATATCACAATCAGTGAAAATCATGATTTGTCCATGAGCTTCTTCTTTCTTCTTCTTCCTATTATTATTATTATTATTGGTGCTGTTGTTTTGTATTTGCCGGCTGAGGCCATAAATGCATAATCGATTACATAATTCTTTTCAAATAGGTTTCATTAGCCACAGGGTATGAGACATGATAAAGAGAGAGAAAAAAAAAAACATGAAACAGGTCAGGAATAGGTCAGCTTCATCAGTTTGACCTGATTTTGACCAAACTTGTTAGATAAAGTGTTGTAAAGGCTATTTTAATGTGGATTAGAGTCTTTATATTCCATTAATATAAACAACAGGGTGCGAAAACATGCAGTCATAGTGACCCGTAAACTGCGGCAGGGGATAAGCAGAAAAGGCTGTGTGATGCGGCAATATGGCAAATTATGTGAGCCTCGAGAAACAGTACATCAGCGGCTTGGAAAATGCAAGGCACATTTATCCATGATTTTTCTTTACAGAATCCTCATAGTTTCGGAGGTGTTGCCTTTGGACATTGCAATTATGGCGGGAAACTGACAACTCTCCTCCCTCTATGAGGTAAAGTTTAAGCCTGGGGCTATGATGTGTAGGACGTCAGCACGTCGTTTATTATTATTGTTGTTGTTCAACTTATACAACACCTATGTTGGGTGCAGTCACACTGATAACAGCATAATTTATTGTTTTTAGCGCGGTGCCAGTATCATATACCTACATGTAACAATAAACGCATAATTAGTTCTGGAAGTTGAGCGATGGGTTGTGTTAAGGACGTGGTCCCCCTCCCTAATGAAAAGGTGTGTTTGTGTGTGCTGCTAATACTTTTTCCACGTTCCTACAGCACCTTAGTTGGATGTAATCATTACAATGACATCCTAATTCTTTGTTAGCATTGTGGCAACTAGTGTTTACAAAGCTGCGATAACGAAACCAACGCCAGCATTGATGGTGGGATTTGATCTGAGTTGAGGATACGGTCCCCAGCATTGGTATAAGTTGTTTGAATTTCGTATGTAGTTGCAACATGTTTGTTTATGTTTGGGAAAGTGTTTTATGTACTAAGCTACAGAAATTAAAGTACCATCTGCTATGGAACGAGAGATAGAGGGTGGGATGGGTAAAGGGTCCAAAAACTTGCCCAACAATGAGTACTGAACCAATCACTAAGGTTCGTGTACAGTCATCTATCACAGTCATAATTATCTCTATGTCAGCTCTACTGTTCGCTTTCTATACCCTCTACTATACCTCGCACCTTTTGTCTTGGTTACAACACACCGCAGGGCCACCCCTACCCTGCCCCCACCACCTCAAACTCCTTCACCTCACCTTTACTCCAAGATCAAAAAAAGTCTTGCCTTACCACACCAACCTACCGTCAACTGGCACTCTCTTCCTACGTCACTACTTCCTCTACCCCGCACCACGAGTCGAGTCGCACCGCCAAGGACATGGTGGTGTAGAATGAAGGAGGAGGAGACAGGAAGAGAGAGCGACGGGAAAATGGAGGAAGGACGAGAGAGTGGAGGAAAGAAGGAGGAAGGGAAAGTGGGTCAAGGATGGAGGGTGTGGGTGGCGATTGGGACAGCCAGCTCCATATGTGTATATATATATATATATATATATATATATATATATATATATATATATATATATATATCACCAGTCGAACAGGGCAGTACTCCCGAGGTTGATGGCAAGCTGGTAATAGGGAGAGCTGGAGCTCCCGTTTCACCGGCCCTCAGGACTTGATCCTGACCATCTCCCTTTTCTGAACATTTTCAGTGCATTCATTTACACAGAGAGTAGGCCAGCATGCTCTCATAATACCTCTACCTTCAACTGTCTACACCACACTACATGCGCATAACATATCACAGCTTCTATTCACATCTTTAGTAATGGCCGCTGCAATCTTACAATCAAATGAGGTGGTACCTCGGATTGCCACCACCAACAGGGTAGGGCTGGAGGCACAGGGTCCTCCCGGTCGCCATCAAGCGACTCTGCCGGCAGTGACTGTTGCTATTTCCGGGAATGCTCGTCGGCGAAGAGGTGACGGTGCGGCCTTATTCTTTACCAACATCCGCGGCCTTACCACAAATTTAAACTCAGTTCATTTTTTCCTTCAGTCCATATCCCCTTTGGCCCTTTTCCTCACAGAACCACAAATCTCACCCTCTACCGATATATCTCCATTTTGTTTTCCCGGTTACCATCTCCTTACAAACTTTCGAAACAAGGGCGGCACCTGTTGTTATATCAAATCCCAATATGCAGTTGATACTATTTTAAACTTCACTTCATCCAGTTTTGATTACTCATTATGTAAATTAAATTGCCAAAACATTACCAAATATATCTGTGTAGTTTATCATTCCCCCAATGCTTCTTCGGAACCCAGTGTATTTGATTCCATATCCACTCAGTTGAGTAACCTTGACCTTGCCCTTGGCAATGAAATTACCATTTTGGGTGATTTTAACATAGCAATGTTGAATGGTTATTGCATTCTGCCCGGACTGACAACGCTGGTCTAGAATGCGAGCTGTTTGCGGAATCGCTTAATCTCACCCAGTTGGTAAAGCAACCAACCAGAATACCTGATAATCCTGACCATAATGCCCATCTCTTGGATTTATTCTTGACCAATAATCCAGATCAATACAGGATAGAGGTACTGTCACCACTTGGATCCTCTGACCACAATCTCATCAAAGCCTCATTAGTTAACCCTCCTACACCTCCCCATTCCGAACCTGTCAGGGTGACCCAATGGCACTTTGACAGGGCAGACTGGGATGGATTTAGAAATTATCTTGCTGATGTTCCATGGCAGTCTTTCTTCTCTAGTGATCCCAATTCTACCCAGTCCCACATTTGCGACTTAATACTAGCTGGTATGGATTTATTCATACCAAGTCAACAATTCACTAAAAGATCAAACTCTCCAAAATGGTCTGATGGCAATTGTGCCAGAGCAACAGCCCAAAAGTCATTAGCATATAACTCTTACTTAAAATCAAAAACATCTGAATCACTCTCCCAATTTAAAATTGCTAGAAATCATGCAAAAGCTGTATTAAATCTATCTAAATCAAACTTTCTTCAAAAGCAAGCATCAAAACTACTTAACAACCCTAATGACAATAGAATATTCTGGTCAACTCTTAATTCTTTCAATAATAACTTTAACAAGTCATCTTCCATTCTCCCACAAAAATCTTCAGATGGCAATATTACAAATGACCCACGTGGGAAAGCAGATATCTTTGCTAGTACCTTTGCAAGAAACTCTACCATAAATGATACCAGCCAGAATGTCTCAGTACTGGAACTTGATTCTCCCGAAATTGCCCCACTTAAAATACAGACAAGATTCGTAAAATCCATCCTAGACAATATACCTACCAACAAAGCTCCAGCCCCAGATGGAATTCCGCCAATTGTTTTGAAAAAGTGTTCCCCTGAACTTGCCTCTGTCCTAGCTAAATTATTCAGACTATGCATACGTACTTCTTTATTCCCAAATTCATGGAAAGAAGCCAATATCCACCCAGTTCCGAAGAAAGGAAGTTCGTCTGACCCCTCCAATTACAGACCAATAGCTGTCACATCTTCTCTTGGTAAGGTATTTGAAACTTTAATTAATAAGCATATTGTTAAACATCTTGAATCCAACAACTTAATTAGTGATAGACAATATGGTTTTCGCTGCGAAAGATCCACCATTGTCATACTCAATCTCTTAAGTCATACCATCCATCAATCAATTGATCTTTTTGGAGAAACTCATGCAGTAGCTCTTGATATCTCTAAAGCTTTCGACAGAGTATGGCACCGTTCCCTGCTGTCCAAACTCCCTTGCTGTGGACTAACGTCTTTTGTTCCTTTGATTTCTTCTTATCTTAGTGACAGGAAAATAAGAGTAAAAGTAGATGATGTATATTCGAGTTTCCACTCAATTAACGCCAGCGTGCCGCAGGGATCAGTTCTGGCGCCAACCCTATTTCTGGTTCATATTAATGATCTCTTATCTGTCACTCACAATCCCATTCACTCATATGCAGATGACTCAACACTACATAGTTCATTCACACTCAGACATCCAATTACAAAGTCTAATATCTCTACCTCTCAACTCAGTACAGCCATCTTCATAAATCAAGATCTATCTACAATCAGTGAATGGGGACAAAACAACCTTGTCTCTTTTAATGCTAGTAAAACTAAATATATACAGTTTACTAATAGACAGATATTGCCAGATTCGTACATTACCTTCAGTGCTACTAATATTCCCATCTCCAAAAGTATTGGAATTCTTGGTGTCTCACTTAACAGTGCCCTCAGCTGGACCTCTTATGTCAGATCACTTGCTAAAACCGCCTCAACGAAACTTGGATTATTGTACAGAGTCTGTAACTTCTTTGCCGATGAGCAGTTAGCTATAATTTATAAGAGTCATGTGTGCTCTCAGCTTGAATATTGCTCACCCTTGTGGAATGGTTGTGGAGAGGTTGCATTAAGACAACTAGACAAAATTCAGAATAAAGCTGTTAGAATCATTAACAACCCTGCCATTACATATAAACTACCTCCCCTGCAAGTAAGAAGGAATGTTGCCTCCCTTGCATTATTTTACAGATATTTTTTTGGCAAATGCTCAGACGAAGTTGTGTCCATGGTGCAACCTTTCCATACCTTCCCTCGTGCTACACGGGCATCTGGTAGCGCTCATGACTGGAATGTCACTCAACCATATTGCAGAACTTCTGCCTATCAGAATTCTTTCATTCCCCGAACTGCATCTCTCTGGAACTCGCTTCCCCAGAGTTGTTTTCCTCCAAATTTCAACCTACAACTGTTCAAGTCTAACTGTTGCAGATATTTTTTGAACAGAGGACACTAGTAATCTGGTGTATGGATTATTTTTTTTTTCCCCATTTCTTTTTCCTTCCTCCGTTCTGTTATTAAAAAAAAAAAAAAATTATTTATCTTCTTTACTAAATCTAAGTTTTCATTACCACATGGTGTAAGTAATTACTGTTTTCATTAGTGGGCTAACGACGTTACTTACCAACCTACCTCAGATATACCTACTACACCCTGAGGTTCTTGTTCAGTGATATTACTCACTTGCGGGTGAAAATGGGCACAGCCGTGAGCATGACGTCAGCAGGACCCCACTCCCTGGTCCTGGAACCGACCTCAGCTCAAGGATGGCTTTTAGTCAGGCTAGGTCAGCTTAGTTTGTTACCATTAATTATTATTATTATTTTTTTTTAACCAGAAGTATATGCTTAACAAATGTGCTATCTGCGAGTACTCATCACACTCGTGAAAAGACGAAAATTCATCTTTTCGGTTCCCCAGACATGAGGAACTCCAACAGAAATATAGTAGATTCATCTGTGTGGAAGAAAAGACAAGGTCAGCGCTGATAATACCCGGATATGTAATAAGCATTTTGAGCCAGGTGTCTTTGCAAGGAGTCGTAAACATGAATTATTGAACTGCCAATACCATAGAGGCAGAAAAAGCTTAAAGATGATGCACTCCTCACCCTGCTTATGCCTGTATCATAGAGCAAGTTCCCCATTTTTCGGTTTATCATAAGTTATGAGCTAAATTATGTTATTTTTTGCTGTAGACATACAGATACATACCTGTATGTTGTCGTTGTAAGTGGCAAATTTATTATGTTGTAATGCCATGTGGTAGTTGCACTACTGTGTTATGTGTATGTAAGTTATATGTTATGATGGTGTATAGCATGAGATATATACTGTGATGATAAATAAGAAGAGTTATTTTTTTTTTGATGACTCGTTGGCCGTTTCTAAGTATTTCTTCTGTGAATGAGACTAGTTGCGATGTTGTGTGAAGTGAGCTGCGTATACTGCAATGCATTACAAAAAGGATGGACAGTTTGTGGAGGTGTGTGATATGAATTATAAATTTTGATGGTGTATGCTTGAGTTCTATGTAATTATGGTGTATGGTATAAGTTATTGGCCGTGATGATTTATGGAATAAGTTATGTATCATGATGATGAGTGGTATTATATACAGTGATGGTATGTGGAAGGAGTTTATGTTGTGACACTTCATGTGGGTTATGCTTAGTATTTCCCGCATTGTATTTATATTCACACCTACAGCAGGGAGAGGCACACAAAAATGTTCAAGTGTTTTCATGGAGAGCGAGGATTAAAATTTGGAAAAAATATGGTCAAAGTGCTTTCAACAGATATAGCCAGGCATGTAGATATGCCACTTGACCTGATAACTCTCTTCGTTCGTTGCCGTATATATGTTAGAATGCATATCTTCAACGGTAAAGCGGAATCAAGAAAATGCAGTCGGAAAATGTCAAAGCTTATGAAGAGCTAGATGGAGGAAAAAGAATAATGGAGAGATACTGTGGCGACAGTTATGGTGTGAGAGTGTAACGGAAGAAGTGAGAGAGAGGGAAAGATGGAGTAGGCAGGGTGAAGGACAGAGGAGATAGGAGAGAGCCGGAGACAGGAAAGTGAGGGAAGAGACGGATGAGTAAAGGTGATATGGAGAACGGAGATAGTAAGGGAGAAACGGAGGAAGGAGATCATGGAAGTTTGAAAAGATACTCATATTTACTATAGCAAATCAGGAAGGAGGAGGAAACAGGGAGAAGGGATAGAGGGAGGAAAAGACAGAGGAAGGAGGAGGCAGATGGAGACAGAATGAGAAAAACAGAGATAGGGAGAGATAAAGGAAAGGATATTCATGTTACTAATAATAACGTCTACAACGTAAATCCTTGTTTTATTTCAAAAGTAGATTACGAATATCCTACTCGAGTTATCCTCTTCTCTTAATGTTCTCATGTATATACTTCATTATGTAGGTGTGTATGTAAGTCTAATGGCATTAACTGTCTTCACAGTTCCTTTGGTGTTATACTCCTACGTGTTTCATTCAAAAGTTATGGTAAACTAGTCATAAAATCAACGGCATAAACGTAACAGGGAATTGGTGTAACGGTGATTCCATGAAATCGCTACGAAATTCGTGAAATGAATTAAAATTTGGATGGGTTATTTAAGGTTAGTTTAATATAGGCTGTGGTTAGGTTAGGCTGGGATATGCTAGTTTAAGTCTGGGTTAGGTTAGGCTAGGTTAGTTAGGTTAGGTTAATCTATATCAACGCTTAATGTAAGTTAAATGTTCATATAAATTAACCTAACCTAGCCTAACCTAACTAACCTAACCTAATCTAAACTTAACCTAGATTATTCCATCCTAAGCTAACCGCAGCCTGTATTAACCTAACTTTAATTAACCCAACCTAATTTAAACTCATTCACGAATTCCCTAGAGATTTCATGAAATCACTGTTACACAAATTCCCTGTAACATATAAGATCAGAAACAATTTACTACCCATCTTCATTGCTTGGAAACTAAATAAGCACTCTAAACACAGAAGTGGACTATAGGCTAAAGTAGCATCGCATTATTCTCTGGAAAGCATTTTAACCCGCCCCGTCCCGTCGACGTATGGGTACGTTGCAACGTTTTGCATTTGCCAGTTCCAGTGACGTACCGGTACATCGTGCAATTGCAAAGTGCATAATTTCCACAATTTTCAAATTTTACGCTTGATTTTCGGTATGTATCGTCGCTTGACTTTCCTCTACCTGCCACCAGGAGGGGACACTCGGTGACCCCGTGCGACCAGCACTCACCAGCGGCTCATTCACTCACCTGTTAGCAGCAGTCCTGCTCAGACATGGAGACGAGAGGTCTCTCAGAGGTCGAAATTCAAGCCTCCCTGGACGCCTTTACAGGCAACAGTGATTCCCCACTGGAGGACGAGGTTATTGACAAAGATTATATGCAGCCAGAGGAGGAGGAAACCACCAGTAGTGATGAAGAAGTCCCATCCCCCAGGAAGCGGTGGTATATGACTTACCGTGCTGCTAGAGAGGTGCAGCCGGCCAAAAAACCACGTGCAACATCCTATGCCCAGCCCCAATGTGATGTGGAACCCGAATTTGATGACGAGGACGAGGACGAGGATGAAGCCGTGGGACGTGCTGCCATGTGGTATGGACGTGAGGTGATTACTCATCGTGGCCCCGAGCGCACAGCACATCGGACGAGCATTTATGGGCCTAGTATTTTGTTTGGGGAGGTAGGAAGTGCCATAGAGGGAGTGGGGAGTGAAAGGGAAAGTGCAGGGAGGAGTACTGAAAGTGAGAGTGGTGTGAGTGAGTCATCGCTCTCCCTAGGTAGTGTGAGGCGGCGGGGTGTATCACGTGGGCGAGTGCGGGTGCGTTCTGTATCACGTGGGGTTGTGATGTAGGGGGAAGGTGGGGAGGAACCACTCCCAAGCACATCTTATGCTCCCCAATATCCCCAAACACGTGGGGGAGTGAGGGTGCGTGAAAAATCACGTGGTGTTGTAATGGAGGGGGAAGGTGGGGAGGAACCACTCCCCAGCACGTCTTATGCTCCCCAATATTCCCGAACTTCATCCCGACAGCCCCCTAATGTTCCTCAAGGCCGTAAGGGTAAGGGAAAGGGAAAGGGTAAAGGCAGAGGGAAGAGGAGTGAGAGTGGGGAAGCCCTCTGCACTCCTTCTTCCCAATCTCCCCCACCAGCATCTCCTCCCCACCCAGACGAAGGCGGCGATGGGGATGATGGGGACGAGGGATTTGTGGGATAGAATTGGGAGGATGGGAGTGATTTTTCTCCCCTCATTCACTCCTTCACTGAGCATGGACATGCTGGCTGCATTGCTCTCGGAATTCACCGTAATTCCACCAGGATGGATTTTTTCCACCTATTTTTCAGTGAGGCATTCGTGGAGCAGATTGTTGACCAAACCAACCGTTTTGCAAGCACCCAGCGTCGTGAGAGTGAAAGATTGGGAACAAGGAGCAGGCATTCTATCAAATATGATTACCCTGCCTCCCTTTTAGAAATGTTCCTATTTTTTGCCCTGGTCCTTTTGATGGGTATTATACGAAAGAACAGAATTCCAGCTTACTGGACAAGGGACCCTGTTATGCTTACACCAATATTTGGGCAAGTCATGAGCCGTAATTGCTTCCAGCAAATTCTAAGTCACCTCCATTTCTATGATGCTGATGATCCTGGAAATGCGAACGACACAGATAAGATGAGGCGAATTAGGTTGGTCTTTGATCACCTGAGGCAAACCTTTCGTTCGTCATTTTATCCCTATAGAGACCTCGTCATAGACGAGAGTCTCGTGTTGTGGAGAAGTAATATTTCATTTAGGCAGTACATACCCAGCAAAAGCCACCGTTTTGGGTTCAAGATCTTTGTTATGTGCGACTGTAGGACTGGATACGTGCAAGACATAGTCTTGTACACCGGTGCACAGACAGACATAATAGAAGATCAGAGTATTGGACTGTCGGGAGCAGTGGTAAAGACAATGATAGAAGACTACCTTCATCGTGGTCACGTCCTCTACCTGGACAATTGGTACACTAGCCCTCTTCTTGCTCATTATCTACACATGCATGAAATGGGAATCTGTGGAACCGTGAAGGTGAACCGGCGTCACATGGTCAAAGTAGGGCGGAAACTTGACAGGAATGAGGTTGTCTTCTTCAAAGCCAACAACATAATTGCAACTGTGTGGAACCATAATAGAGAAGTAAGCCTCTTGTCAATGGTTCACCGCCCCTTGATGCACCGTACTGATTCCGTTGATTACCGGAGAGAGAACAGGCATCACATTTGGAAACCTGAGTGTGTCATGGACTATAACATAAACATGCGCCTGGTGGACCAGTTAGACTCCATGATATCGACGGTAGAGTGTGCCAGGACCACGATGAAGTGGTATGAGAAACTGATCTTTCACATGCAAGACATCACTGCTCTGAATTGCCACCACCTTCATGCCATGACCACAGGAGTTCAGGAAACCTTTGAAGGGTTTGTGAGGGAGCTCACAAGAGAGATGTTTGCACTGTATGCTGTTGAAAGGCCCCAACATCGCACCCGCACTGCCCCTATTGCCCAAACCCCCCTGAGAATATCCGGCCGCCATTTCCCCACTCCTATCTCTCCCCAGCCAAACATACCTAGGCCCCAACGCAGGTGTCACGTGTGTAGCATTTTCCTGGTGAGACACCACACAGAGGAAGGACACCCGCTATGAGTGTGTCGAGTGTGACGTGGGTCTCTGTATTCACCCATGTTTCAGCGAATATCACACCTTGATGCAATTCTAATATGGTGTGAATGCGATAGGATGCTGAAACTATGAAGTAAATGCGACAAACACTCAGTGAAATTATTAATCCTGTTGATCTGAAAATATTAGTATAAAGTGCATACGGGTATAACACAAGCGCAAAAATAGTATGTAAGTGTATAAATATGCTGTAAGTGGAAACATACCTAGCAAGGGTTTTTTGATGTGATATTCTGTCACTCAGTGCAAAAAATAGGCCTAAGGCCCGTAAATATGTAAATATTATTAATGGAAATGCAAACGGGTATAATATAAGTTCAAATTATTGTAAGTGCTGAAATATATTCTAAGTCAAAATATTCATAGTGTGTGTATAGAGATGCGATATCCTGACGCTCAGTGGAATGAATAGGCCCGTAATTATGAAAATAGAAGTCAACAAGTGGGAAAGTGTGTAATATATGTGAAGATTTTGTATGTAAGTGTTTGAGTATTATGTTTGTTGAAACATTCCTTGCGAGGGTATTTTCATGCGATATTCTGACGCTCACTTGAATAAATAATGCCAGTACCTATGTATAGTGCAGTATAGGGATGTATACGTGTGTAATGTAAGTGGGAAAGTATAATTGGAGTGAAAAAATAAAGTAGAAGATGAAGCACGAGTGTTTGAGATTGTGCTTGCTACGTGAATATGCGCTAGCATTTCGCTAAATGCCCTCGTAATGAATGTAAATAATTGAAAACATTTACAGTAGTGGAGGAAAGGTTCTATGTAAAGGAAAAAGTAATAGGAAAGTGATAAAACAATTGGGTATGTTGAAATACGAATCATAGCGAGTGCGCTTAGTAAGCTGATGTGCGCTATACTTACAGTATGCTGCATGTCATTGTAATGAATGAAAACATCTGAAAACATTTACAAACAGTAAAAATTGGTAAAATGTCAATGAAACAGAAGTATACAAGTAGAAAAAATGATATGTTGACTGATACAAGAAACTTAGCACATAGCATGTTACCACTCGGACCTAACTTGCTATGCTCACACGAAGGTACAATGCTTATTTTTCATATATATGTGTTTGAAATTCATTTTATTGTTACTCTTATTGTTTATTAGTTCAAATTCAATAAATGTTGAGGTGTTGTTTGTTGTTTCTCCCAGTATTTCCTACCATAGAAATCGTAAGCGCCTCACACATCAATGATAGAATACGATACCTGGTGTGGGGGACCTCACTTGTTCCGACCACTTGTGGACCACGGTAAGCCCTTTCTTGGTGATTTTCCTTTGCTTCTCAACAAAAGCGGAAGTTTTAGCCAAAAATTTTTTTTTCTAATATAGCTTGGGATTGGGGGATGTCAGAGGTGCGGAAAACCTCGGGACGTGATGGGTTAAAGCAGACAGGCGAGTTGTGGCCTCCAGCCAACGTCAGCATGGCTCTGCCCACCTGCCTGTTGAGTACACCACCTCTTCTTTGCACCATGCATACAACCACATTATCATCCTCTCTCCGTTTAACGCCTGTCAAGGTCATGACACACAGCATCATCACACCACCACCCTCACTTGCTCCCTTGCATCTCCTCACCTCCCCTGTACTCTACTTCTTGCTTACAACCCCCACCAACCTCATATCTGCACCGCCTCCTCTATTCCCTACACCCTTCATCCACGCACATAATACTCGAGCCACATCACCAACGACAGGGTGAAAAAGGAGGGAGAATGGAGGAAAAGAGAGAGTGGAGGAAAGAATGAGGAATGGAGAAACTGGTCAAGGAAGAAGGGTGTGGGTGGGATGGGGACTACCTCCTCCATGTCTTTTTTTTTTTATCTTCCTAAGTACTAAATGTATAAATTGCGTATGCAGCTGTTTTTTGGTATGCTAACCACGTTATTCATCATCCTACCTGAAATGTGCCTACATTCATTGTCCTTCCAGGGAAGAAGGAAAGTGGGAGGCTGGTAATGCCACTTCAATTATATGATTTTTCCACCCCCTAGGAAACCTTCTATAAGCCTACTCACTGGTACATTCTACTACATTTTAACTGGTTTGATGAACTTATTTTTTAACTTTCTACCTACACAAAACAATCCTCAAAACTGTTCTCAGGCGAGAGTGGGTAACAAGAGTCAGTAACTCCGACACTGATGAGACTTTTTCCTCTTCACACTATATCTAACTTCCTTGTACTTATTCTCGAGTCATACGTTTGCAGCTCTGCACCTCTGTATTTCATTTTCTTTAGTGTGGTCTTCAAATGAGAACAAAATAACTTGGCTACTTGTTTACCTTAATGAAGAACTAATAATTAGTTACATAGTTGCCTAAATGAACTATTTATGCATACTTACTCTAAAAATTATACTTTCGACCCTACTACAACATTGAAGGATCTTAGATCTATTTACTAGTTAAGTAAGTTGATCAGTTTATCCAAAAATATATCTGCATTCATTAACAAATTTAGACTGTCCGTCTGACTTTCATCTTGCCTTCACATCACCCTCTCACTGTCCTCTACATTTTATGAGCTGCCGTGACATCTCTTTTCCCTCTCACTGTATGTTCTTTGCGCCTGAAGGGCCACAGGAACTATAGGTGCCCTACATTAGGTTCCCAGGTATGGTGGTGGGAAGGATGGCGAGGAGGAGACGAGTGATATGTCTTTCGTAATGACAGGATTTTGTTCTGGCGCATATGTGATTTGTTACTGGTGGCAGGGAGGGGTCAAAGTCCACATAATAACGTCAGGAGACTTGCTGACAAAAGCGTGTCCTTGCTGCTCGTCAAATGTTATGATGTCACGTGGCGGTTTTTCGGCTCAGTTGCTCACGAGCCACGGAGGGGTGATGGTGAACTGAAGTTGTGATCTCGAATCCTTTTCCCATTTCTCTTGGACAAGATCAAGGAAATTCTCTTGATCTTGTCTTACAGACCAAAGCACACACACACACACACACACACACACACATATATATATATATATATATATATATATATATATATATATATATATATATATATATATATATATATACAGTATATCGTCGGTGTTTTCACAAACCGGCGAATATGAAAATTTGGTCTGATTGAGATAATACCACCTGGACATTAACGACAACCAAGTGTTTTACCAGTTTGAGTTTGAACTACGTAAGTGAAACACTTTTCGAGATTGAGACATGTGGTAGTGTCGAATATTACTCTTATGTAACATTGCTGTTTTCACAAATCGACGAATATTGGATTTGTCGGTTTGCAAAAACAAAGCTGTGTTTACACTCATGATTTCTGTTTTCACAAACAGTAGAATAATCATGTTAACATTCAAAGTATACACATGGAAGGCAAGACATGAAAGTCCACTTCCTTGTTCACCCATTAGAATAAAGCTTTCGAACCTTCTACCATCTTTCGTGCCAATGAACCATTGCTTCATAAGATTTCGAAATGTTTATAAATGTGAGAGTCGTCAGGAGTCACTCTCAGAACCTTCACTAGACTGGTGTTTACCACCACCACATCAGCTGTCAGGACGGCGGTTGCTACTGCAGTGTTTTCCAACCACAAACTCTCATTCCAGAAGGTGAGCTGATTGATAAAGTAGTATTAAACATTACAAATCTGCATCATTATTGCTTTGCATATCGTTACTATAGCATTCATTCAATGGAGGTTCACGCCGCTTTGGTGCATAGCTGCACTGACATGCTGTCTCCAGCCTTGGGGTCCTTCTTGGAGAGTTGCCAGGCCTGGAACCTGGTGTCTTTCACAATAACCTATACAAGTCCAACAACAATCAGAGGTCACATATCCAGTTCATTTTCTCTTTCAGATGGTTAAAAACGTCGATGTCCTGGTTCGATGGGATGAAGACAACACCGAGAATGTTGTTCCATTGCGTGACTTGAGACTACCTTCCGGGAAAAAGTTGAGAAATGGCAGAAAAGTTAAAGTGTGGTGGCAACCCCACGGCAAGTGGTGGAGTCGTCATACAGTTTGAAGTAAAACCTACCTATGAGGGAAGTGATGATAGTGATGATGACATTCCAATAACAGAATTCCTGAAAAAAAGTGACCCGAGTAACATGAATGAAAAGAATAATAAAAGTGGAGAGGATGCACATGGATCAGTATCTTCCCTAAGAAAAGATCAAAGCAGTGACATTTCTCACCTAAGCACTTCCGATGACTCAACAATGTCTGAGTGCGATTCTCTCAATGATCCTTTGTATATGCCTGATGATGACTTAATTATTGATGATGAACTTGTAAGAGCTACTGTTTGTGGACATACAGGCTGTAAGTCGGAGATATTTGCAGCTTGCACCAAACAAGAATGTCAACGTCTTTTGTGCTATAATCACTTCCAAGAGGATTCTTGTGAAAATCACAGTTTGACAGCATGTAATCCTGCAGAAAATATCACACCAGATACTCACAATGAAAAGATGTGTAACCCATTCGCAAAATCTGTGACACAACCAGAACACTTTGTTGTTGAAGGATTGCCTAAACAATCTCCAGATAAAATTAGAAAGGTGTCAGAAAAAGAGAAAATCAGGAAAAATTTGCAAGAGAAATCGCAACAGTGGAGAAGCGTATATCAGTATACAAAGTGGTAAGGAGATGCCTGCAAGGCGAATATTGAAAAATCGTTGCCCTAAAAACAAGTGCAGTAGTAGAGGACTGTTTTGTGATAAAGTAACTGAAGAACAGAGAAAAATAATTCTGAACAGCTTTTATGACTTGGGAAATGTTGAGAGTCAACGGGAGTGGATAAGTAGGACCAATGAAGTGAAGGACCCAAAATACGCATGCCTGGGAAAAGAAAGCAGAAAAAGTAGAACCTTTGCATATTTCCTGCCAATTGCTGATTGTAGAAAAGTCAAAGTGTGCAGAATAATGTTTGTCAACACTCTTAACATTAGTGATAGGCAAATCAGGACCACAATGGAAAGATTATCATCAACTGGATCATTACAAAAAGAAGGTCGAGGAGGAAGACGACCAAAACTAAAGGAGAGGGATGAAAGGTTGAGGAAAAAAGTGACAGGCCATATTAATCGATTTCCTCGAATGGAGTCTCATTACTGTCGGCAAAGCACTTCTAAGGAGTACTTATTCCCTGGCCTAACATTAAGTACAATGCACAAACTGTATAATAATGAACATTCTGAGGATCAAGTTAGCTTCTCTTTTTACAGGAAAATATTCAGTGGACTTAATCTAAAATTCCATATTCCCTAAAAGGACCTTTGTGGAATCTGTGACACTTTTTGGAATGGGAGTAAAGATGATCAAGAAGCAGTAAAAGGACGTTCTGAAAAACATGATCTTGAGAAGGAGACGGTCAGAGAAATTAAAAGTAAAATGAAAGGGAGAGCAAAAGTGGATGAGAAACTTCTTGCAGCAATATTTGATTTGCAACAAGTGGTTTATTTGCTTATATCTAAACGGTGTGAATTGTTTTATAGGCGAAAGCTGTCATGCTATAATTTCACTATCTACAGTCTAGGAAATGGTGACGATTCTTGTTACTTTTGGCATGAAGCAGTTGCCAGTCGTGGGGCAGATGAGATAGCATCATGTGTGTATGATTTTTTGGTGGATGCTGAAAAAAAAGGTATAGTTGAAGTTACATTTTTATGTGACGGCTGTGGAGGACAAAATAAAAGTTTCATCCTTCCAGCCTTGTTTATTTATTTTCTAAAATGCTCAGTTTCCATCCAGCGGATCTCCTTATGCTTTTATGAAACAAATCATGGACAGAGTGAAGGGGACTCGATACACAGTACCATTGAAAGGGCCGTAAAAAGAGCAGGAGACGTTTTCGTCCCAACTCAGTTGGCTATGATAATCCGTCTTGCTAGAAAAGTTCCGTATAAGGTTACTGAAGTACAATCATCAATGAAAAAAGACTGGAAGCAGTATTGGCAAGAGCTTAGAATCCTTCGTATCCGAGAATCCGATGAGGGTGCATCAGTAGACTGGACTAAGGTCATGCAACTTCATACAGACTAAAGCAAAGGCCAGAAACTGTTCTACAAAACCTCTCATTGTGAAGAAAATTTTCTGTCTTACCATGGCGCCAGACGCAACTCTACTGTGAGCCTTCCAACCAGTCCAGGACCTGTGGCACAGCTTCGAAAGTTGTCAAATTCTAAACACAAACATCTTACTAGCTTATGCAATGGCCCAACCCCAATGATTTGCAATGAAAATCATGTTTCTTTTTATCAGAATCTTTCACACTGGTAGCAATAATGCCTTGCTGAACTGAGAAAATAAGAGATTATAAACTGCTGTATGTTTTGTATGTTATTTCATCAGACAATTTTCATATGAAATGAAGTACCTAGTTTTTACCATAGTGAATAAAAAAATTAATAAAATTCACACTAATGTAAAGCATGTGATTTTATTTTGATTGTTGTATATACTACCATTTGCTGCATATAGTAATTGTATAGTTTTATTTTATGCATTTATTTAGACCTATTACTATGTAATTTTTACGCTGAAGTGGCGAATTTTATCTGAGCTGAATAAATATGTTTCCACAAACTGACAAATTAGTGTCGAATCTTTACCTTATTCATGTTGCATGTTTCCACAAACCGACAAATATATTTCAGTTGCATTTTCTCCATGTTAGAAAGACTAAACTAAGGAATGGCAAAGGCCAAATTCATATGATTATCTGAAATTTCAAAACACAAAATATTTTCTGAGTATTGTAAAAAATAAAGCAGAGAGCTGATCTGAAAAAAATGGAAATTTTTACAAGCAATTTTCTAGAAAGGGGAAAACTACAGATTCGCCAGTTTGTGAAAACACCGACGATATATATATCTGATAATGCAGTTAATGGTATCCAGTTCTGTAGTAAACGAGTGGATATAAAATTTTTTTTTCTCTAATTCCTACCTTTTCCTTAGTTTACTGAATTATATAACCTGTGTCATAGTTAGGAAGAAACCTTTCATCAGCTGCTTACCTACCTTAACCTTTTGTGGGCCAGGGGTTATCAAGTTACTCGAAAGGCCGGTGGGATCCTGGCAGACCCCAAACCTTAATGGTGTATTTCTGCCATATTCATAAAGTTATATCTACTAAACTTTGTACATATGTTGCCCAGGACATGGCACGTGGAACCAACCAACCAAGTGTCCCCTTTTTTTTTTATTATTATTATTTTGACAAAAAAATTTCATTTTATCACAATTTTATTAAAGTTTGAGTGTGGAAGTACTGATTCTACTCTTACTTGAATGTCTGATTGTCAGTATTCTTGGAACAGGTTCTCAGAATAATAACAAGTTCATGTGTAAAGTAAATTAGCATGATCATAAAATAAAACTATCCCTACAGTATAATGTTCAAATTTTGTACAACAGTTTCTTGTTTTATCCTCTTGATGAGCACCTTCTGATTACTATCACCACTTGCATTTTCAGAATTATCATCAGCAGTCACAGGAGACTCAATACTACTCACACTAATTTCACTGTCCGATCGTTCAAGCACTTCATAATCATCAGCATCGGATACTAATAAATCACCATCTGAATAATTTTCTTCTTCTTAGTCACCTTCTACCACAATGGCGTGCAAGGGGGGGGGGCAGGTTATGCTGGGTAAGGCATTGTCCCCTCCTGGCATCAGGTAGAGGAAGGTGTCCTGTGTATACTTACCAAAAATCATGAGCAAAAGTTGAAAAATGTGCAAATGACGGACCTTGCAATTGCAGCGCATTTATATGTCAATGGGAGTCACAGTGACAAAACATTCAGACATATATATACGTCAACAGGAGTTGGTGGGTTAAACCAACTCTTCATCAACTCTTCATAAACTTGTCAACACTTCATCTTCTCAAGAACATCAACCTTTTACCACCAGCATATTATCTATCCATAAAATTAGTAGAAATAGTGTGATATAACAAAAATAATTTATTTGCAGCCATGGTATTTTGTTATAGTTTCTGTTCAGATATTGTTGGATCCATTTTCTGTGTTAGCACTAACACGTAACATCACAACAGCATCTTCCTCCCCCTCCCCTCCAATATGCATGTCTCAACATGTTATTATATTGACTCTGGGAGGGGTGTTTGGTGTCCACCCCTTGCCAGGTGGGGTGGGGAGGGGGGTGCCAGCTACCATGCTACTTGCAGTATGCGCATGGTGTGCTCCTTTTACTTTTTTCTTTTTTTTTTTTTTACCACCATCATACTTTTTCAATATCTCCTGAATAGGGAGGGTGCCAGAGACCGAGCAGCATGGACAGCCGCCATCACGTGACCATGGCTGACTCATACAAGCATGTTGGACCTTCATAAACAAAACAAAACTCTAAACAGATATTCTAAACAGCTTTAACCCATCCTTTCCGGGTGTCATATTTACATGTCCTCCCAGGGCCATTCGGGTGACGTATACATGATCTAGTGTTTCGTGGTATTGTTTGAATATTCTGAGCCTGGTTATTTCCACCACACACAGCCACTGGCAACGCTCCTGCATGCATCTGAGTCATGCTCCAGTCACCTGCATACCTCCATCAAGGATAGACCTACACAAAATATTTTCACTGTGTCTGGATCCTTGGCTGTGCACCCACAACCACCGACTTCAACACCAATGAAGTCCAAAGGCCAGAAAAGAAAAGGCCTTAGTGATAGTGTGATAGGGAGAGAACTCGAGATGACATTATCGCCAACTGTGAGTGGAGAAAGTGACTTCCTCTCAGGAAAGCGACCTCCATAATGAGTGTTGTTATTTATGCGTCATGTGAGGAGGGTGGAGAATGTGACTCCATTGTGCACCCATCATTAACGTTCATTTGCTATTTCTGATGATGGGAATGGTTCAGAGGGTATTGACGATTCTGGAGAGGGGGATATTGGTAAGGATAAGGAGATGGAAGAGGAGGTAGGGAGTGGAGAAAGGGAGAAGGTGGAGGAGGGAGGGAGAAGGGAGGAGGAAACGAGGTGTGTTGAGCCTCGCATCACCCCTCTCTATTTGTGCGAATCATGAAAGCAGAAAGTTTGTTTCATGATGAAATCAGTGCCTTATTTTTTATTGAAAGTTTCTGTGTGTGTATGTTTGTTATGATGAAAAAGTACAGATCACAGGAAAGTAAAAATTTATAGTGGAAAATGTAGTGGAGTGGAGAAAGGGAGGAGGGGAGGAGGGAGATGGTGCCTCGTACCACCGTTCTGTCTATTTACATGAACAATGGAAGCAGAACGTTTTTCATGATGAAATCAGTGCCTTATTTTTTACTGAAACTTTTCATGGGTATATGTATTATGATGAAAAAGTCTAAATCACAGGAAGAAAAATTATGTTATAGAGGATAATACAGTATTTTTTATTATGGACTACGTGTATAACTGTTTTGTTCACAATATTCTTTTTTAGGTTTTATGTAGTAGTAGTAGTGGTAGTTGTAGTAGTGGTAGTTGTAGTAGTGGTAGTTGTAGTAGTGGTAGTTGTAGTAGTAGTAGTTGTAGTAGTGGTAGATGTAGTAGTAGTAGTAGTAGTAGTAGTAGTAGTAGTGGTAGTAGTAGTATTTGTAGTAGTTGTAATACTTAGACTTCGTCACATAGCGGTGCCTGAATCGAGCGACAATGCAAGCCAAACTTACATCTCCGTGTGTGTGTGTGTGTGTGTGTGTGTGTGTGTGTGTGAAATAGAGAGAGAGAGAGAGAGAGAGAGAGAGAGAGAGTCTGTCTGTCTGTCTGTAAGGTGTTTGGGTATTATGCATAAGTTAGTGTTAGTTTTGTACATACCGATAAGTTGTTTTTTGTATGATTAGAAAAAATGATTTTACTGCTCAGTGTTTATTTATGTGAATAACGGAAGCAGAAAGTTTGCTTCATGATAAAGTTGTTGCCTTATTTTATATTGAAAATATTTGTTTATACATATTCGTTATGATGAAAAAGTACAAATCTCAGGACAGAAAAAGTCATAATGGTAAATATTTCCGATTATGGACTGTACATAAATAACTACTTTGTTCACAATAGGTTTCTTTAAGGTATTTTGTAGTAGTGCTTGTAGTGGTAGTAAGTGTAGTAAGTGTGGTAGTAATAGTAGTAGTTATGTTGTGGTAGTTGTACTAACAGTAACAGCTGTAGCAATAGTAGTTGTAGTAGTGGTAGTTGTAGTAGTAGTAGTAGTAATAATAGTATTATCTGTAGTAGATGTAATATCCAGACTTCTAGTCACACAGTGGTGCCAGAATCTAGCAACAATGCAAGTCAAACATACATCTCCGTGTGTGCGTGTGTGTGTGTGTGTGTGTGTGTGTGTGTGTGTGTGTGCAAGAGAAAGAGAGAGAGAGAGCATGAGTGTCTGCCCGTCTGTCTGTTAGGCAGGGTGGTGGTGAGGTGAGCAGGCAGTCTGCCTCATAGTCATTACTTTGATTACCAGCCTCCCGACACCAAGTGCGACCAATTATGGAATATTTTTTGCATGTAAATAGTGTTTGTGGTAGATTTTGGTCTTCTGGAAGAGTTATCGAAGTGTTATTCTTGTGGAGGGCTATTCTAAGCCATAGTTGTGTCACCGAACCTCTGCCTTCCATATGGACACTGGCAAAAAAAAAACAAAAATCGACCCCATTCCCCACTCACTAACTCTCCCTACACGCACTTCACGGAGCATCTGACGCAATCAGCTTGAAATCGAAAGATTGATGAGTATTATGACACCTTGTTTTTTTATATTTGGTTAAGTATTAACCCCTCCATGGCCGTGGGTCCGGAATTTTACGTGCACCACAGGCCAACGCCGGGGCCATTGAAGTTTCGAAAATTCATTTTTTTTCTTGCCATATTGAAGAGAAAGTTCAGACACATCTAAAAGTGCAAATCTCAGCTTCCTAGACCCATTCTGTGACTTGCAATGCAGCGCGATATTTGCAAAAATATCGGCAACCAATATTCGCCGCCAAGAGGTGCTGCCGCACTGCAACATCACAAGTGTTGTTATCATTCTTTTTAACCCCCCAAAACAATGTGAATTGTGCTGAAATGTTGCACATATATTAGATATGATGATATCGAATGATTTCTATATATAATATATCTGGATTGGCTAAAAAAAAAAAAAAAATGGAATATTTTTTCACCTTTTTGATATAAAATGCTTACTGTAGTGTAGAGTTATTGTTTACGTTATCATTGTACCTATGCTTGGAAAAGGGAGTGAAAGGGTTGAATTTTCAGTCCTAAATGAGAAAACTGCCCGTCCCCCGAGGTTAGGCTCCCCCATGGGAGATGAAAGTGGAGGGCCAGATCCGATTAGCAATAGGGAAGTTGAGTTGCAACTTGCCGCTCCCACACCACATGCATGGCTAAAAATAGAATTGTGATGTAGTTTCAGAACTACGAATAAGTCAACTTAATACGAATACAAAGCAGAAATAAATACGTTTACAGACGGGGAAAACGTATTTTTTCCGTAATAACACATTCACCTTTCTCTATCATTTTACCGTGTTATTTTTGCGATATATGTCACTGTTTATTTGTCGTGAGTGTAGGAAAGTATGATAAGAGGTATGTTCAATAAGTAATGAGAAAATTTCAGGAGAGGCATTAAATATCATTCAATCAGAATGCTACTTCATGGTGAAGTACACATATATATAGTCTATAAAATGACTAACTGGCACCTTCCTATCTGCCTAGGTTTGAGCGCTGCGGTGTACGTGGTGGAACCAGTTTCTTCCGGTTGGCCAATCTGTCAACACTTGACAAGATGTAGGGAAACACGGAGCAACGTTACGCCATCAAATTTTGTGTTAAACTTAAGAAAACCAAAAAAGAAGCTTATGGAATGTTAGAGGAGGCCTATGGGGTTGAATGTTAGAGGAGGTCTATGGGGTTGAATTGATGAGCAAAGCAAGATTCTACAGATGGTTTAACCGATCTTCTGAAGGAAATGAACAGGTTGAGGATGAGCCCAGATCTGGAGCACCGAACAGTGCACGTAAGGAGGAAAACATTGAGGAAGTGCGAAGGTTAGTGACGCAAGACCGTCGAGTTACTGTGAGGATGATATCTGAAGCTGTCGGTATTAGTATTAGCACAGTGGAGACAGTTCTGACCGAAGATCTGAAGCTCCACAAATTTTGTGCCAAGTTCGTGCCAAAGATCCTCTCCGACGACCAGAGGCAGTTTCATATGGAATGTTGCACTGACATTCTCGATATGACAGAGGCTGATTCAAGTTTCCTGAATAAGGTAGTGACTTGCGACGAGAGTTGGGTGTTCACCTATGACCCTGACAGCAAACGTCAGAGCGCCCAGTGGAAGCACATGTCCTCCCCCAGGCCCAAGAAGGCAAAGATGAGCAGGTCGCAAGAGAAGGCCATGGCCATTCCTTTCTTTGATTCCCAGGGACTTATTCACGTTGAATGGGTTCCTGAGGGCCAAGCCGTCAACAAGGAATATTACCTTAAAGTTCTGAAAAGGTTCAGGGAGAATATGAGGAAGAACAGGCCGCAGCATTGGGCAGTGGAGAGTGGTGGTTCCACCAGGACAATGCCCCATGCCACAGGTCAACGCTGGTGACCACCTGGATGGCCAACAGGGGAATGAAAGTGGTACAACACCCACCCTACAGCCCTGACCTGGCCTCTTGTGACTTCTTCCTGTTCCCAAGCATGAAAGACAGCCTCAGGGGAATCAGATTCCAGTCAACACAGGAGGCGAAAGAGGCATCGGAAAATTTCCTGAAGGGACTGCAGAAGAAGGACTGGGACGAGGTCTTCCAGGATTGGGCGAGACGCCTGCGGATGTGTGCAGATGTGAGAGGCCATTATTTTGAAGGAGACAAAGTTTTGTAAGCTTATGAAACTAAATAGTCTCTCCTGAAATTTTCTCATTACTTATTGAACATACCTCGTATTTTCTGTCTGGGTAAGGAAAAAGGGTACAGCTAGATGCTTTCCAACACTTTACATGATCAGAATTGTGAGACGACCTGCCATTTGCGCCACACACGAGCTGATTAGTAGGAAGGGAAGGAAGTTCTTTTCACCCACGAAAGCATCACGTGAACACAGAAAACTCTCCAGTTATGCTTGTAAAAGGCAAAGAATATGTAAAATTATTCACAACAGTGCAACAAACCTGAGCAAATAGGTAAAGATACCAAACAAAAAAATAATTTTTCTTATATTTTCATGTCTTTTCTGTTTATGCCTGTGTTTATGTACAAGTATAAACAGGGTGGTTGTGTGTGTTTTGCAAGGGAGGAAAAAGATGATATTTTCTGTCTGGGTCGAGTTGACGGATGTAACTGTGTGTTTAGGCATGGCCACGAGCGAAAAAATCGTACAGTCACTCGTCACCGCAGCAGATGGTGAACTGACAGATGTGATGTGATAGCATGAAGTGAGGATCAGTCTCATGTCCCAAATGCTCATTCAAAGTTTTCCACAAGTCGCACTGCATCGAATGATCCAAAGCAGTACAACAAACCTGAGCAAACAGGTAAAGATACCAAGACAAAAATGTATTCTTCACTTATCATGTCTTTTTTGTGCCTGTATTAAATCATAATCGTAAACAGGTGATTGTGTGTGTTTTGCAAGAGAGGACAAAGATGATATTTTCTGCCTGGGTCGAGATAATGGGTATAGTTGTGCTTGTTTAGGTATGGACAGGTGCGAAAAATAAAAAAATCCACTCATCACAGCAGCAGGCTCTGAACTGCTTGATGAGGTGTATGGGAGGGTAGTATAGGTCAGACTGAAGACGTTCAGAATGTTCATTAATTTTTCAAAAATTTTTGCAGTTTTTTATAGGCCGCGCTCAAATGAAGCCTGCGGCCATTTATTGGCTAAACGTCATTTGATGCCAGCGGCCATTGAGGGGCTGAGATATGAAGGTTTAATTATAGACGATTTTCACAATTTCTCTCAGGAATGCCCAGCTGTGGGAAGGGAAGAATGGGTTAAACCATGGCTGCCCTTTCCGGAATGAGTATATTATGGTAAACTTGCTACAAAGTGAGTAACTATGGCACATGGTAACTGGTATTACTGTTCATCTGGCAAAAAGCTAGAGGGTTGAGGTGGAAGATGAAAGTCACCCTAAGGAGCTATAAAATATGCATGATGCTGCAGTTCCTCAAGGCTGGATCATATAAGGAAAGCCACAGATTTCGTGTTAAAGAGTGTTCTAACAACATCCAAGCGAAATATCTTCCACACTTTAGGTTGAAACCCTAGATTCAAGGCTCACACATCAAGAAATGAATACACTACCACCAGGTCAGCACAGCTCCAACACATCACAAGGGAAATAACCGGCACAAAATGAAACAATCAGCAGCTTAGGCTATTTCCCCATTATTGGACCACGGGATACATGCAAGAAACAGCTTGATAAGTTATTCTTTGTCACATTGACAGAGTCCCTACAGAGACTGTGAAGTGGGCAATGAGAAAGCTTGGGATCGAGGATGGCTGGTTGGGGTGGTTTTGACCATGTATGTGGGTGCTTGCACCCAGGTAAGGGTGAATGAAGATTTGAGTGATGAGTTTTCCTTGAATGCTGGTGTGCACCAGGGGTCAGTTTTGAGCCCCTTGTTGTTTAATCATGGTACTTGAGGCCCTCTTACGTGACTTCAGAATTGTACTCCCATTGGAGATGTTGTATGCTGATGAAATGATGTTGACTGCAGAGAATGTAAGGGATGCTGAAGAAAGACTTTGAAGGTGGAGAGATGGTATGGGGCACAAGGGCTTAAGAGTAAATGCACATAAAACAAAAGTGATGGTATCTCGGGCTGGTGGCAGTACAATAAAAAAAGAATGAGAGTGGCCATGAGCGTTTTGCTACATGGGCGAAGGAAATAATTCCGTCTTGTGCAGTGAGTGAATATGAGATGTAGTGATATTAGAGGTAGACAGCAAGATAATGCTGATTTCATGTGCGCAGTGTGTCGGGGAGAGCAGGTGGAGATTGTCAGGCATGAAAGGACTGAACTTGCTGGTGAGTCTCTTGAGTGTGTGGAACAGTTTTGTTATTTGGGAGACATGTTATGTGCTAGAGGTGGGGTTGGAGCTAGGTCTGTGGCTAGAGTGAGGAATAGTTGGAAGAAGTTCAAGGAGCTGTTGCCTCTTCTGACATTGAAAGGGCTCTCCCTCCGTGCTAAGGGATCTTTGTGTGCAGCATGTGTTGGGAGTGTAATGCTGTATGGTAGTTAGACCTTGGCAGTATAGGAAGAGGATATTCACAGGCTCAAACTACAGAAATGACAATGATTAGGTGGACGTGCAGTATGTCCCTGAGTTTGAGGCCTGAGGGGCTAGGTTTACGATGGAAGAGTCGAGGTGTAGGATGGGACTGGAGTGTATTGGTGCTGTGACGAGGAGAGGTAGATTGAGATGATTTGGGCATGTGGAGAGGATGGGGGACGATAACTGGGTGCAGAAATAGAGAAGTGTTAATGTTAGGGGTAGGGTTGCAAGAGGTAGACCAAAAAAGACCTGGGAAGAGGTCAGTGAGTGTGACCTCAGGGATAAGGGACTGAGTAGGGAAGCTGCCAGAGATTGAGCTGCACGGAGAGCCGCCGTTAGGTGACCAAGGCTGAAGCATGCAAGCATACTGGAGCCTTCAAAATCAAAACGAAACGAAACGAAACTATCATTAGAAACATTATGAATCTGGGTCCAGAGAAATTCTTAAACTGCAACTACTGTGATCAAATGTTCAATTTACAAGGCTAAAAATATTTTCACAAGATGTGTTTCTCTGTCCACGGTGCATAAAAATAGTGGTAGTCTCGTGTTATGAATTTGTTTTGAAAGTTATAGCACACAAAAAGCGATTACGAAGGCATTAAAATGTGATGCATGCTGAAAAAACAAATATTTGTGAGGAAAACTGATCAAGAACGAAAATATCCTTCATGTGGTATTATTTGTATGTAAACTTGCCTTTCAAAATAATCTGAGGAGGGCGCAAAGGAGTTAATGATCCTCCAGCAGTCGATGGACATAAAATCTAATCCCCCCTCTTTGTTTGGTAAAGGTGGTGGTGCAACTGGAAGCACTAGAAGCACACCTATCTGCGACCAAGAAGTCCTTGGTTCAGTCCCTGGCCCAGCTGTGAAAACTATGGCTAAAATCGTCTTTATCCCTGCATGATTATACGTAGAATTGGACTAGGGATCTGGGTTTCATATTCGGTGGTTCCATGTCATACTCATGGGGAAGATTTGGACTTCGTAGAAACCTAATGTCTACC